>NC_052358.1:58188060-58217868 GCF_009727055.1 Benincasa hispida
TAGCTCTATTGGTTAATGGTAAATTTGCTGTGGATGTGCGAGATTAATGGATTGTTTTTCTGGTCGGATTAGAGAATGGGTTGCCTCGGTTTGATTTAATCTTTTTACCTTTGCGCGGTGTTGTTTTGGTAAAGTCTCCCCTCTTCTTTTGTTTGGGGGTATTAATAAATGTTTATCTAGTTTGTTCAATAGTTGTGTGATGCTGGTGTTTTTTTTTTTTGTGGTGGTTCTCGTGTTTATTTGGTGATGTTGTTGAGTGTGTTGGAATTCGAAACGAGGCTATTAGCTCGGTCTCGCCGTGGCAAGTGGTTGTGCTTGTGGTTCGTCATGTTAAGTGAGTGCTCGAAGTCTAGGGTTTTTTTGATCTCTGCTTATGGTATGTGTGCAGAAGATGTGGGTACGCGGGATCGCGTGTTGATCGCATTCGTATATACTGAATTGGGTCTTATGGGATGGAGTGCTGCTGTGCTGTTGATGCTATGATATATAAACGATGGAGTGTATTGCGACGTGACAGATGTTGTGTGTTGCGCATCAGGTTGGAATGCTCGGATTTGTTGTAGGGTACGGGGCTTACTCGGAGAGTGGAGTCAGTCGTGTGGTAGAGCGAAGTGATGATGCTCATGTATTGTTTACGGCACTCGCAGCGCTGGTATTACGATTCATTTAGGTCAACAAGCGTTCATCGCTAATTATCTTGTGGTTGTAGCTGGAGTGGTTTGGGGACGGGTTATACGAGTTTTCGCTAGTAACCGCAATAAATAACAATGGTGAATCGTTTGGGACTTTGGGTCGTCGCGCTATATACGATCGTTATAGTTTTGTATGAATCAAGTTACGTAATTCCTTCGTTTGTCGTGTTGATTTTTGCTCGTCATATTTTATATTATGTGTTCTATTTCGATCTGTGCTCTATGCTGATATGATCGTCTACCTATTTTGGCGTTTACTTACAACAATGGAGTCCTGGCCTGCGTGTACTCGACCCGGTTCGCCTATGAACCGGGTGTTTGTTTGCTCGATTGAAAGATAATGGTACTAGATTAGGGGTTATTTCATTTCTATTTTTTTGAAGGTATCCTGGGCCATTAATCTTTTATTTATGGTACATGGATGTATGGTTTTATATTATGTCATTATGGTATGCACATATAGTAAATCCACCTTAGGTTATGGCATATGGTGCATTGCCATCATCTCTTTAGTTGTAATTAGTTTAAATTTAGGATAGCATGATTTAATTATGTAAGATGCATGCTTATGCATCGTATTTTAATAGAAAGAGTTATATTTATGCGTACACTAAAAAAGCGATTGCATGCATCATCTTTATATTATAAGTTGTGTTTGCTTGTTGTTTACATGTTAAGGAATATTAAGTTATAGGTATAGTAGATGACCTCGGAATTTATGGGAGCGATGACAGCGCATATTGTTACTTTTATAAATGTTATAAACACCTCATGTGCACGAATGGTGGGTTTATGTATTTTTCTTTTCAAAAGTTGCAGAGATTAATTTTAGATATACAGATGAAGATCATGTGATTGCTGCATCTTATGTTCTGTTTTGAATGTCATGGTTTTAAATTGTGGTAATGAACTTGGTGGATCGCATTAGATTTTAAGATCATGTGTTTTGTAAATATCAGATTAGTAACCCTTTAAGGCTTTGTAGATATTCTTTTTCGTGAGTCATAGTTTTTTATAGTGATTAATTTGGCCGTGAGATAGATAAGGTGGATTAAGTTAGCAAATCTATCTATAATTTTGGACTGTTTGTCAGATGTTGTCTTGTTGTGGTTTTGGTCATAGGCATGTAGGTGAACCCTAAGGCTTTAATCTTTTAATCAGTTTAATAGGATTAAATTGGCCAATAAAAGGTTAAAGTGTAGCAAATCTATCTATAAGGGACCTTTTGTCCAAGGCAGGTTCTGTCTAGGCTGGGGTATTTAAGTTGATGGAAATGAAACACCTCTACCTGGGAACTTACCTGGAAAGGTGAATAAGATAGATTTGATGCATGCATGCAAGTTAAGGACAGTCCATTAAAGTGTTTAAATGTGATTACTAGAACTTGTTCATATTTCATAGACAAACGTTGTTTATGAGCAGAGTTTAAAAAGATGACTTAGACTAAAATTAGTAGCCGGATTGTCTAGGTTAATGAACCCTAGGTAGAACATTCAGTGGGAGGTACTTGGGGCATGAGATGCTTCACTTAAACCTTTCACGTTTCTTCTAAATAGTCCACACCGTGAGATCTACCCTCGGCATTGCGACACCTTTGGCGTGTCCCCCTAACGGATGGTATTTGGGTAGGTCAATAACAAGGTGGATGAAGAGAGTGTTCATAGTAAGTGAGAGCGGGAAGTGCGACCCCTCGGTCTCCCTCGTTAGGTTGAATAAAGTTACTGCACATCGCCTCGAGGCGCCCTGGGAGCGTCCCCCTAAAGGATGGTAGTTTTTCACATTTCTTTATTTTATCTCCTGGAAGAGGATAAGGTAACTTTATCTCTTGTCCTAATCTGCTTCTTCCCTACGGTGGGCTCATTAGGGAGAGACTCTTGCACTGAAAGCGAGGGGTCACACTTACCCGAAATTGTTAAAGGTTAACAGTTCTGGACCAAAAAAATGGTGGCTGTTAGGTTGGTTTTGCCTAATTGTTGAGAATGTCTCATCCCAACAAAGAAGCAACCGATCACCCAACCGGTGACGTTTGTCCTGCCTCACTAGGGCATCATTACAAAATAGAAGTCTATATCTTAGGGTACTTGAAAGCGTTTTGCAAAACTGATTGGTTTAAAAGTGGTTAGCAAAATATAATAAAATTTTGTTCCTTTTTTAGCAACATTTTAAAAAATGGCGACAATCACGTTGGCATTACTAAGCGCCGAAAAACTTATTGGCGATAATTTCGCAAAGAAACACATGATCATGACGATCCTAATCATCGAGGATCTCATGTTTTCTCTCATAGAGGTTTGTCCTCCTATTTCAGCTCCTAATGCCACTCGAAATGTTCGGGAGGCATACGAGCGATGGACAAGGGCGAATGAGAAGGCCCGAGCCTACATCTTGGCAAGTTTTTTTAAAAGTCTTGGCTAAGAAACATTAGCTTATGGTCTCAGCGCGTGAGATCATGGAGTCCCTATGAGGGATGTTTGGACAGCCGTCTGAACAGCTTATGCATAAGCCTCTTAAATACATATTCAACTCAAAAATGGAAGAAGGCACCCCTGTTCGTGAACATGTGCTAAACACGATGGTTCACTTTAATATGGAGGAGTTGAATGGGTCTACCATTGATGAGGGCAGCCGGGTTAGCATAATCCTGCATTCATTGCTGGAGATCCTGCACTTTGTTAGCAATGTAATTCTTAACAAAGTGAAATATAACCTTACAACTCTCCTCAACGAGTTGTAGACCTACCAATCTTTACTGAAAAGTAAGGAGAAGAATAAGGGTGAGGCAAATGTTGCTTCATCCTCCAAGACATTCCATAGAGGTTCGACCTCAGGAACGAAGTCTGCACCTTCTACTTCTAACTCTCCAAAGGGGAAGAAGAAGAAGGGTGGTAAGGGAAAAGGGAAGGCACCTACTAACCCACTGCCTTTCGTCCCAAAGAGGCATCCACAGGTTGCTAAGGGAACGTGTTTCCACTGCAACCAAGATGAACACTAGGAGAGAAACTGTCCTCGGTATCTGAAAGAGAAAAAAGCAGCCAAGGCTAAGGCTAAGGCCGATAAAGGTAAATCTGATTTACTTGTTCTGGAAACTTGTTTAGTGGAGAATGATGATTCTGCCTGGATAATTGATTCGGGTGCCACTAACCATGTTTGTTCTTCTTTTCAGGGGATTAGATCTTGTCGACAGTTAAAGGCTGGTGAAATAACGATGCGAGTAGGCACCGGGCACGTCATCTCAGCTGTGGCAGTAGAAGGAGTCTAGTTAGCTTTACAGAATAGGTTTCTTATTCTAAATGATGTTTATATTGTTCCCGAACTAAAAAGTAACCTCATTTCTGTAAAGTGTTTATTGCAATGTAAATATACTCTCTTTTAATGTGGATAAAGCATTTATTCATAAAGATGGTGTTTTTATTTGTACAGCAGATCTGGAATCGAATTTATATCTGCTAAGGCCGTTAGCCATTAATTCCCTCCTTAGTACTGAAATGTTTAGACCTGTCGTAACTCAATCAAAATGTCGACGAATTTCTCCAAAAGAAAATGCCCAACCTTGGAATCTTGGTTTAGGGCACATCAATCTTAATAGGATTGAGAGATTGGTGAAGAATGGACTTCTAAGTGAGTTAGAAGAAATTCTTTACCAGTGTGCAATCTTGCCTTGAGGGTAAGATGACTAAACCACATTTTATTGGAAAAGGTTATTGAGCCAAGAAGCCTCTTGAGTTAGTATATTCTGACCTTTGTGGTCCTATGAATGTGCGAGCCCGAGGTGACTATGAGTATTTTATCAGTTTTATTGATGATTACTCCAGGTACGGGTATGTTTATCTTATGCAACGGAAGTCGGAATCCTTTGAAAAGTTTAAAGAGTTCAAGGCTGAAGTTGAAAATGCATTGGATAGACGGATTAAAACACTTTGATTGGATCGAGGTGGAGAGTTTTTGGACTTGACATTCCAGGACTATTTGATAGAACATGGAATCGTTTCTCAACTCTCAGCGTCGGGTACACCTCAGAAGAATGGTGTAGCGGAAAGGAGACATAGGACCTTGTTAGACATGGTTCGCTCGATGATGAGTTATGCTTCCTTATCGAACTCATTTTGGGGTTTCGCAGTGGAGACTGCGGTAGATTTACTCAACTGTGTTCCCACCAAGAGTGTTGCAAAGACACCTCTGGAGTTGTGGAACGGGCGTAAAGCTAGTTTACGTCATTTCCGCATTTGGGGTTGCCCTGCACATGTGCTTGAGGCTAATCCCAAGAAGTTGGAACCACGGTCGAGTGTGTATGCCTCCTTTGTAGGCTACCCACAAAATGTAAGGAGGTTATTTTTATTGATCGATAGGAAATGGGTGTTTTGTTTCAACAAAGCTACTTTCCTGAGAGGATCATATAAGGGAGCACAGTCGACGAACAGCATGTCGTGTGTGTGAGCCTTTCAATGAAATTAACTGAAACTTCAACAGATTTGTTGAGAGAGCCTGCTCATCAGCAAAAGTTGTGATGGGAGTTCATCTTGTAGGTTCATTCTACCTCAGAGTGAGGACCTCGACGTATGGAGGGTTGCCAACCCCACTTAGATGCCTTATTTTATTAGAAGGGAATATGGATTGAAATGCCGTTGGTTGGAATTACGTTGTGCACTCAAGTTTTCCCCAGCGGAATTCAAGTTATAAAGTTCTCTGACGTTTCCTGGTAAGTCCAAGGTCGATCACAGCGGACTTTGTGAAAATGTTTGCTCGATAATTTTCTATTGAAAAAACTTTTGAGTAACCGGATAAAATAAATGAAAGGTTGGGTGTTGTTGTTTGTGATGATAAAAAAAGAAATAAATTAAGCATGCAGCAGATTTGAGAAACAAAGTTGCGTTGATAGAAGCAATGAGTATGCGATGAACGGTTTTGAGCTAAGATGCTTTAGCTAGCTGTTACTTAGGAATTGCGTCAGACTATTGCGATTCATGTTTCATTCCATTCGCTCGACAGCAAGTCACGTTTTCCGAATGTAAATGCAATCTTCCTAAATCTTAGGATGCAAGTGTTGCATGCACAAATGTCATAAGCTTATTCCTAAGTCTCTTATTCTTGTCAATGCATGGTGCAAAATTGCCAGCGAACCCACAGAGTGACCGCATACAATCATATTTAGTTGCTAGATGCATGCATGCGTTGACAAATAAATTAGTGCTCATCTTAAGCGCCTATTTCCCGTTTATTACGTTCTTTAATCTGGTTCTTTCAAAGCCTATGATTCTGACTGATCCTCCCAATCTTAGTCCTATCCTTTAGGCTCACCCTCCCGAGTATCTCGAATAGATGAATGAAGCATAATTAAACAAAGGATAATCATACAGAATGAAATTCCCGTCGTGTACTAATAAACGCTTCTCAACACATTCAACTATTTAGCTACTTCATGCGTGAATCACAGAGACGTGAACAGATATAGGAAAGAAATTCCCATTCTTATATATAAATTAAGAATAAATGCTAATGGAAGTTAAGCAGAGACCTGGTGTAGTATTTCTTGCTGATACCCAGGCTTCTTACACTGGAATCTCTATTCTGATTAGCTAAAAGATATTCCTCTCTCACTTCCGCAGGATCGCCTTCTTCTCGTCTTTAGTAGTTTCCGGTGCTCTTCCCAAATTTTGCTGGAATGAATCTACCGATACAACTTCTTCCTCGCTGTTCGCCTAAAAGTGAAGGAAAGACTTCATGGACAGAGGCGTGAAACTAAAAATGGTGAACTAATCAACTGTTACTTTTGATTTGCAAGAAATGCATTTGGTATTTATAGGGCATCAAAAGGTGAAAGGCGGGCTTTCTCTTTCCTGGTTATTCATAGATGGGGACAACTTTAATTCTTGATTGATTGGTTCGCCGATTAATTGTCACCGATAAAGCGGACGTACTTGTGACCGTTATCGTGCTATCAACTTAATTTTGATCTGACTGCTTCAGCTTTCCTAGTCCCATCGATCTTAATTGTCCTTTTCGCTCCAGATGCGGATCCCCACACATGTTGCGGTGATACTTCTTGGGTGAACTATTTGCAAGCACGATCAACGCAGTCTTGGCGGTTGTGTAGATTTGCGCGATGCTCGATCCCGAATGAATGCGTATGCAAATGTCGCCATTCTCTACAATTCAATTAACGGCATATTCTGCCATAAAAAAAATACAACAGAATCAATAAGTCCCAATGCGCTAGAACGCACGACGATCCACAATTTTAATAGAATTTTAATGTGCTTAATGGACGCAATGTTATCAATTTCTTTTCTTAACGAAATTCATCATTCTTGTTTATAATTAGCACTATGATAACGTGAATTTCTGCCTTGTTATCACTCACCCGTTTAGCTATCATGGTTCTCGATGAATACTTGCGATGGTAGCAGATGGCGACGTGAGGATCCGTTGGTCTTAAGAAGACAAGGGAGGATATTGATTGGAGATGAGAAATGGGGCAGAGGCCATGGATTCTCGAGAGTGGAGGTCTATGTACTTTCAACTCCATATATAGGACTTGTTAGATCAGCTTGCATGGGGTTCATCTATAGGTTTTGTAAATGAGATCTACAAGCTCGCAAACGGGGTGCTGATATGGGTAAGGATACACAAGACCTATCCACAAAGACTTGACTTGTGGCAAAGGGTGATTCCAGCGTAGAGAGAAGTTTGACTTATGGAAACTTTCTCCGCCATGTTGGCCTGTTAAGTCATCCGCATCTTCCTGTTCATTGCAGGCATTATAATTGATAAGAGATCTGGAAAAATGGACGTCAAGACGACATTTCTTAATGCCATCTTGAAGAGACCATTTACATGGTGCAAAACTGAGGGATTCATAGCCAAGCGTCTAAGAGGCAAAAGATTTGCAAACTTGAAGTCGGTTCCATTTAATGGACTGAAACAGGAACTCAATCTTGGAACCAATACCGGTTGAATACTGAGCGATCAAGTCACTATTGGCTTTTACTAAATTATATTGAATCTTTGTGTTTACAAGAAACAGATTCATCAACGTTCAGTAGTTCTTCTTAGTTAGATTCTACGTCAGTGTATCCCTAACTCATTGTGAATGATGATGTCAGGTCCTACGACCTGCAGTCTAAGAACTGAGTTAAATCAAACCAATCCCAAATGAAAGATTTTGGAAAGCTCAGTTATTGTTCTAGGTATACAGATCTTTCGGGATCGTAAGCAACAGTGCGTTAGCACTGTCTCAGGCATCATACATTGACAACGAATTATTTCTTCAAGTACTCGACCATGCAGGATCCCAAGAGAGTCTTAACTGCCGTTTAAGCATAGAATTCACTTTGATTAATGACATCGTGTTCTAAGATGCCTCAAGAGGTTGGGAGATGGACGAATCAACCTAACTCAGACCATTTTAAAGTTGCTGACCTGTTTACGAAGGCTCTCACGACTTATACGGTTGAGGGTCACCTACGGTATGGGCCTACAGGATCGCCTGCGGTTGGACTAGGCGAGTGGAAGATTTTTCTGTATTGGATTTTATGCCCTAGTCTATTGTTTTGTACACCCCACTTCGTTTAGACAAGTGGGAGATTGTTGGGGTGGATGCCCTAAAGTCTTGTATCCTTTAGTTTGTAAATAGCTTGTATGAATGCTTGTGTTTGTTAAATATTATGATATTTACTTTACATTCTTGTTTTTTGCTCAATTGCTTGTTTTATTTGCTTTACACAAAACAATAAACAAAAATCCCTAAGTTATCTGTATGTAACTCAAGCATGTATGTGGTGACATACCAGAGTGGATCATGTCTTGAATGATAACCAAAATGGTCTGTAGTATTATGGATATAGGAGGGAAACCTTATGCTGGTAACGCTATCGGATGCGACCCGCTTTGTGGAATGTCACAAGTGTTGTGACTTGTTACAGAATGGGTCTGTCCTGAATCATTCCATGTTGTGGACATGCGATGAATGGGTGGTGTCTGGTAAAAAAGTTTGTATAGACAACTGACCACGAAGTGTGTTAACGTCTCGTTATATAATTCATGATAGTGTAGACTTCAATATCACTAGGATGACCATAGATTAAATGATTTTCAATCTTGAGTGAGTTTGGGAACTCCTGTGTTGAACCCAGATTTCCCATTTTTCTCTACTTAAGCCGAAAATAAAAGATTAACTAAGTGAAGTTAATTCCTATGTTGCAAGTGATAGGAATTTCTAAGTGTTGTAATAGATATTTCTCCATTGAGTAGTTTTGAGATAAGACTTAACTAAGTGAAATTTGGTTGTTTATAACCATGCGTTTGGAAGCTTAGAAAATTGACTAAGTGTTGCTTTCCATGGCGTTTGTTCTTACTCATTTAGAGGTTAGTTGAGGCGTTGAAGGAAGCCAAATTTTGGCCAAGAGAAATGCATGCGGCAACCAATGTCTTGAGAGGTTAGAACAATGCATGCGGCACGATGGATGCATCGATGCTACACGAGAGGACGCGGCGGCCTTGCTAAAGTATGAGCTAGGCAATGGAACGAGCTAAGGTGAAGGCATGGTGAATTGTCCTTGCGTTGATAAGGCTTGCAGTAATAAGGTTCACGAGGTTGGTTGCGTTGGTCATAAGGGATGCGTTAGCAAGAACCTAGGTGATGGTGAATTATGCCTTGAGATGTTGAGTTGAGAACCAAGTCGACCTAAAGGTTGTTATGCGTTGGTGATGTGTTATGAGCCAAAGACATCCGAGGCATGTGGACGCATGCGCCAATTGGTGGTGTTCGGACATAGGAATGGTTCGACAATTGGATGAACGCATTTAAGGACGTCATCTGAACATGTGGCTTATTAGGAGGAAA
The DNA here is from genome assembly GCF_009727055.1 of Benincasa hispida. Taxonomy (NCBI): domain Eukaryota; kingdom Viridiplantae; phylum Streptophyta; class Magnoliopsida; order Cucurbitales; family Cucurbitaceae; genus Benincasa; species Benincasa hispida. Next base: position 58,197,592 of record NC_052358.1, read on the forward strand.
TCTTAGGCCTTAAGCAAATGAGGTGGATGCATAAGAAGACATGCAAACTTGAGGGCCATGTGTTGGTGAAAGGAGAAGAAGACACCTCAATTTGCGGTGATGTAAAGGTTGCGGTAATAGTGTGAGAAAGGACACTTGGACATGTGGCCAAGTAGGAGCTGTCGACCTTAGAGAAATCTTGTATGCTTGTAAATAGGGCCAAGGACTTCAGATGAGAACTCATATTCTATTCAAAGGACATAAAGAAGAGTGTGTGAGGACTAATTGGGAGAAGACTATGCATTGATAGTAAGACCATTCATTGGTCAAGAGGTTTCAAAGGGGAAAGGTACTGTTGGACATGAAGGTCTGGAAATAGCATAAATTGGGGACGAGTAGTTCTCTCAGAATACTCACACATTTGAGGTGATTCCAAAGCCACCTGAAATCTATGAGAGCCCAGTTTTCAGGGTAAGGCTGCCGGAGAAGAAGCTCTAAGGAATCGGGCTGGAGAATGAGGAAAAGATAGAAAGATCGAGCTGTCGGGTAAGCTTGAGCCAATCTTGATGTTTTGATGATTCCCGCCAAACCACAAGAAGTTATGAGCTAAGATTTTGATGTAAGCTTCCTGAGACAAAGCCTAGAACTATGCGTAATATGAGTTTTAAGTTGAATCTGGATCTTAGGGTTCAAAAGGGAGCCCGAGGGGATCAAGGAACTTCTTGAGAGAAAGATTCATATCCTTACCAAGGTGAGTGGTACTTTCCTTTAAGTCTTAAAGCATATATTTTAAATTAAATTGTATATGCTTATATTATGAATGAGTACCTAGCATGAGAATGAGTTTATGTGATCGGGATGGTCAGGGGGTCAATAGACCTAGTTCCTACACGATCGGATAGCTTCCCTAAACGATCATATAGTATCCCGAGTTTGCTAAAGGATCGTATACCATTTCCTGAACGATCGTTCAGTAAAATCTACACAATCGTGTAGTGTCTCCTAAACGATAAACATCTTGCTACACGATAGCGTCTTCTTCCCTCCCACTTGCTTATGGCCTATACGATCTGTTCATCCTCCTTCCTCTACCGATTTCACGAAAGACCACGCTTTGGGTTCTCACTCTGAGAATACATGGGGCTCTTTCTGGTGGTGTCGTCCCCCCGGCGTTCGTATTCGTGTGGTTGTTCGGGAGTTGGTTGATCGGTAGAGGTTTCCGCTGCATTAAGTTCCAAAGTTTGAAGAACGTCTTCAACATGTATGGCAACTCTCTCCCTTGTTTATTTCTATTGTGTATTTCGGTCACTGTAAAATTGGAGCGATCCGAACGCACTCATGGAACTCTTCGGTTAGAGATCCTTCAGATCCAACTACATGTCTCTACATACTTTTTTAAATTATAGAAGATAACCTTGGATTTTAGTTTATTGGTTTCTGTGGGTTAATGCAACTAAATGTCAAATAAAATACCTCTTATTTTATTAGATAAATAAAGTGTTTTTACAATAGAATTACAAACTATAAGACTCATGAGATTTAGGGCATCAACCCCAACAGTTAGATAAAGAGAAAAAACATTGCCATTGAAAGGTTGAAGTCTTTAGGGGCAACAACCTTCAAGGGAACAACAAACCTAGTGGATGCTGAGGTATGGATAAACTTGATAGAGAAATGTTTCAGAGTCATGAGGTACCTAAAGAACAAGAAAGTGACACTTGTTGTGTTCTTACTGCCAAAGAGAGCAAAACACTAGCGGTGAGTGTTGGAAAGTAGAAGAGGTCATGAGGAATAACCTACTTGGTATGAGTTCAAGCAAGCTTTCTATGAGAAGCTCTATCTGCGATTATTCTGTGATATGAAGTGGAACGAGTTTCTCAGACTCGTACAAGGTTCCATGTTAGTGGAGGAGTACGAGTAAAAGTACATAGAGTTAACTAGGTACGCTTTTAGTATAATAGAGGATGAAATTGAAAGATGTAAGAGATTCGTGGATGGACTAAGAAAAGACATACGTACTCCTGTAACAACTAGCATATAGTGGAATGAATTCTCTAAGCTAGTGGAAGCTGTTATGAGGGTAGAAATAAGTCTGGCATAGGGAAGCCAAGAAGAGAGAACAGAAAAGAACCATTGTGGATCCAAGTCTTTAAGTCTAGCAGGGAGTGTGGGAAGTAAAGGAAAATGGGTGGCACCAAGAATTTCTAACAAGGGAATTTCAAAGTCCAAACATAGTGGACCATCAAGTTCAATGAGGATTCTAGGTAAAGAGGTGCTAGAGACAGAAGAAGCCGAGCAACCAGAAATGTCTATTGCCAGTTTCAAAGGTAGGCCTCTGTGTTCTGACTATAGCAAATATCATTAGGGACAATGTCCTAGTAAAATGCGAAGTTTCTATAAGTGTGGATAGATTGATCACTTCAGAAGAGAATGTCCCAGGATGTAAGAAGACATGGATGTGTAAGAAGAGTTTGAGAGTGTTGGAGATGAAAAGTAGCAGTCAAGTTCAAGTGATGAACATGTGGATAAGTTTAAGTTGTTTTAAGTGTTTAAACAACGTAAAGAACAATAAACTAAGTTTAGTTGTTTGTAATGTTATGTAACAATGATAGTTGTTGACGCTAATTGTATTGAGACTACTCTACATCAATAAAGATTAATGATGTTGGGAGTATGAGAAAAAAGACTCTACCTCAACTAAAGGTGTAAGGGAACAAGATAAAGTATGATGTTCTATGATTATTGTAAAGTATGAATGTTATATGTATTCAACAAAAATTATGCTATGTCTCAAGGTTTTCCAAAGTTTATATGTTTAAGCCAAGCATGTTTGCAAAGTAACATATGAATTTAAAGGTTAAGAGGTTACAAGTTCTTTGTAATCTTGAGGTGTTACTATTTGTTATTTCATGTTAAAGTCTGCCTAAGCTGAAAATGAAGCCCTTGGGTTGGGGCTCACCGAATTTCGAGGACGAAATTCTTTTATGGGGTAAGTAAATTGTAAACCCTAAAACTTTCCCCTAAAATATTCTAAGTAATGATACTTATGAAGTTGGTTGAGGAACCTAGAAGGGCTAGGCTTAGGCATGCGTTGACCTTGGTAAAGGGTGGAGAAGGAAGGCTGGTGATGGTAAGGAAGCTTGGGCGTGGAAAGATTGATGTTAAGAGGAAGGCCTTGGCATTAGGAGGATATTTCACACAAAGGAAGTTAGCATGAAGTTGAATTGCTAAAGATTGTAAAAAAAGGGGGTAACTAGGCGTTGAGAATGTGTACAAGGGAGGAAGAGGAAACCATGCCATGATGTAAACTTGGTAGGTGGTGACGAGAAATTGGAAGTCAATTTTACTTGACAACCAAAATCCCATGGACGCGTTATGCGATGCATGTTCCTAAGATATGCATTGATAGTCATGCGTCGATGGTTATGCGTTGGATTGATAATGCATTAATAAATGTATGCGATGACCATGCGTCCTGCCACAAGTTTTCTTGCGCTGGAACCAAGTATAATTCCAATGCAAGTTTCTCTGGTAATCTGAGGTCAAACACAGGGACTTGTAACTATATGTTTGCGGTGATATGCATGCGGCGGTATAAATAAAATAATGAAGGGGATATTGCTAAGTTAATCCTATTCCTACTCCTATCTAACAGACAATGCAATGAGAATATGTATGAAAGGTAGATATGCGACAAACCTTGACATGAAATAAATGTGCGGGAAAATAGATAAAATGTGGAGATGATTTCATTGCAACCTTTAAGAGTGACTGTGAGGGCAACTCTAGTCAACACAAGCCAATGTGATCATGCTACACTCATGCACAACAAATATTTTTCCAATGCAAATGCGGTGCTTCTAAGTCTTGGACTCATGTGTTGAATACAAAATGTCCATAAAGCTTATTCTTAAGTCTCTACTCTTGTCTTATGCGATGATGCAAAATGCATAAAAGCAAGGTGACCGCACTCAATCGTATCCTATCTCTAGGATGCATGCGATGGGTTAATAGCAAACAATACTTATTCCTAAACTTCTATCTCTTGTATTATGCATTCTAATCTTACTCTCCTGAGCCTAGATTCTGATCTGACCTTCCCAAGCCTAGATCCTACCCTTAGACTACCCTCCCAAGTATCCCTAATGGGCGAATAAAGCATACATACTATAAGACAATCGCATGAACTTGGTTCATGCAAGGTTGTTACTATCCTTAGTGAACAATGCATATATTGCTTAATGCGTCCAACCACTTTACCTTCTTGGACAAATTGATTATTGCTGAACTTTACTCATAGACAAGCAATGCGTTAGCCTATAACAGGGTTGCAACAGTTTCACACTAAGCAAATAAGGTTACTAACACACTCGCGCCAATGAACACCTCTCGGTGGGTTGTTACATGCTTCATATTCCTATCCACATGACTAAGTATGCAATACCAAGCACTCCCACTAAGTGTTGAAATGAAAGTAAAGATGCCTAAGCAAAGAAGATGGAGATGAGTTGAAGGAATAGAGAAGTGTATTGAAACAAGTTGTATTAATTCCTTAATTCCAAAATGTCCATACAATACAATATGAGAAAAGAAAGGAAAAGGAAATGAACCGGCTGGAAGTAAAGATCTGCTCGCAGCGGATGTGCGTCAAGGCTGTCGGTGGTGCATGGATGGGTGGAGGAGCTGACTCTCTCGAGATCTAGCTTCGGTCGAAGGCTCCGGTCGTCACTCGGAATGGATGAAGGAGATGAAAACTTCAGTTTCTTCTAACGCATTTTGTCTGATCACAAGGATCTTACCCTAGGCGAACCTCAGGCGAAAACCTTGGATAACTTGAATTTCTACTCATCGGCTTCTATTTATAGAGCTTGGATCGTCGACAACATTAATTGGACTGCCCTGAGTCTAAGTTCGTCGCATTAGTCCTTTCTGAACCTCTGCCACCAACGGCGTGGTAGGTGAAATGTCAGCATCAGCTTTGGATTTTCTCGAGGTAGATGCATTGATGCGTTCATTCCACCTACCTTGCGTTGATCCCATTAGTTTGCATTGTCACATAGCCGCAATCATTCAATGGCAGCATTCGCTTAATACCGCAACTCTACATGATGATCGTAATCGCTTGACGAGTGCAACTCCTATGTGATGGACGTATATGACTGATTACCGCAACATCCATGCATTGATCGATGCGTTTGCCTTTGCGATGGAGTGTTTTTCCGTATGCGGTCGTCGATGCGGTGGTCCGGTTTCCGCGTTTGTGTTCATTTCCTGCGTTGGCTACAAAAATAGAATATTGAACGCATAATTAATCCAAATTAACGGGTTAGCTGAGATTCGACATGCTGATCGACGCAAACTCTTTTTCTTGTGAATTCCTAACATGATTGCCGCATATTCTGTCTAACAACCTTCATAATTCTAAGTAAAAGGACTAAGATGGCATGCATTTCTACATGTCATCAGTAGGCCATGTGCGAAAAGTAAGCAAAGGAAGAGCAAGGAAGGCTTGGCGGAGCTTGAGATGGCATGGGAGAAGTTTGGCATGAAGACGAAGTTTGGACAAAGAGATGGACGACCTAGTCGTGGAAATCAAATGAGTTGAGGCGTAGAACTTGCATGATGGGCTGGAAATGAGAAGGGTAAGCATTGAGAACGCTACTTTTGGAGGTTATTTTTGCATGAATCAAGCTTACACATGATGGAAAGGCACGGTGCAACGATGAGATGGTTAAGACTACTAGGAAAATTTGAAGAACAAGGAAGGTTGGGGAGTAGAGGACTCATATCTTGCATGAAGGATGAAGTGACTGAAGGGAAAAATAGCTAAGTGTAGAGAAAATGCCAGTTGGATGCATTGGTGTCAAGTTATTAAACAAAGAAGGCATGCAAGAAGAACTATAAATAAATGCTGTAATGATGAGGTTGATTTGGCTGTTATACTCGACCAGAAGAAAGGATTCTGAAGCCATTTGAAAGCTTGATGAGTGATGAGAGTTGTGAAGAATCTTCAACAGATTAATACTGAAAATTGAAGAAAATCAAAGGTAATGAAAATTTTGGACTCTATCGAGAAAGTTGTGCTTTTTGGTGAATTCTGAGCCTTCTAAGAGGAATTAAGAGCTCTGATTTTGAGGTAAACTAGTTTAAAGATCTTTTAAGAAGTTCATAGAAGGAAGTTTTGGATTTTAATGAATGGATTTTAAGTTATATGCTTTGAATGTTGAATCTGGAAATTAGACGTGTTGTGAGAAGAAAGTGCTCTGAACATTTGATTCGTACAAAGAAGGAGATTTTCAACCAAGTTGAAGCTTTTTGAGTGTAGAAGTTGCTCCTGGGCTACCATAGAGGGATTTGGCCAAAAGAATGCTCAAAAGTGAAGGAAAATCAAGGAAGATCTGAGTTTAGAAGCAACTGAAGCAGGATGAGGGTTGTTTTAATGCATTTTGATTTCTTGAGGTGGAATTAGAAGCGCAAATTTGAAGGTAAGTTTTCTAATACATTTCTAGACAAGTTTCATGAAGGAAATTTTGTTTAGTTGAGGTTGGAATTGATGTTATACATGCTAGAAAATGAAGGGAGTCAAAAAAAGGGCTGACAACGGAAGAAGAGTAAGGCTGACGTTGAGAGGCTGCTGCTAGTGGGCTAAGTTCAGTGCATAGGAATTGAGAGTTGCATGCCTTGTTGTGCCTATGCCCACACACACCACACATGCAAGGGGTTGCTGCCGCATGCCATCGCTTGACACCCAACCTCAGCACACACGCCTGCACGAGAGTTTCTGCATACCTAGCTACCTGTGTGCGAGATCCAACACCCATAGCTTATGTCACGACCTAAGTGTAGCGCCCATGCGCCCAAGGAGGGCAAGTAACCAACCATGCAATGCAGTGAAGGAGTGCACCTTGGCTTAAGGAAATTCGTTTAAGTGAAGAGGTACTGAGGCCTTAAAGGGTTAAAAGGGAGCTAAATAAGAGTGATTGACTTTTAATTTTTAAAAATATTTTAAAGAGCATGCTTATGATATTTTTAAGCAAAGTTTGCCTATGTTATATCTAATATAAGTATGATCGTCCAAATGAGTTCAAACATGATTTAGATAAACTTGTTTATTTATAGTTTTTCAAAGAGGATTATGTTATGATGTTCATGTTGTTTCCAAGTTATGTTATACAAAGGGCCACATGTTGATTTTTTGTTTTCAAGGAAATTATGATATATTATGCTTTCTAAAAGGTTTATGAAGTACTATATTTTTCAAAGTAGTTTAGGCCATGCTATGATTTCCAAAGAGATTTATAGGAAATATATTTATGAACTCAAAGCATGTTCATGTTGAATGTATGATATTGTTTAAATGAAACAATGTTTCTAAAGGATGCTAAAGCTTGAAGTTTCTCATATATGAGCTAGATGCTCTAATGTTTCTAAAGCATAGTTTAAGCATGATGCATTCTATATTGAGCTAGATGCATATTTCCAAATATGGTTAAGTTTTATTTTATAAGGAGTTTATGCTATGCTTTTCCATTATATTATTGATAGGTTAGATCTTGCTATGAGTGTATGCTAAGCGATGGTTTTCCAAAAGGCTAGTCATGCTATGATTTACAATGAGAATTTATAATAAGTATGTTATAAACTCAAAGCACGATTTGTGAGTTTTAAAGATCATGATGTGATTTATGAATGGAAGTTATGAGATGCTAAGTTTTCCTAAAAGGATTTTAATAAGCATGTTGGAATCCTTAAATATGTTTAATGACTTTTAAGAATGATTTTCTTATGATCTCAAAGGAGGAATTTAATATGCAATGTATGATGTTTATGGATAGAATGTGGTTTTGGAATAAACGGGTTTCCAACCATTGGCTAGGTACATTGGATTGCTAACATACGACAAAGACGTTTGATGAGAATTATCAGTATACACTAATAAGAAATTTCAATATACTTTAGCATCTCTAGCTAGGAATTGTCTAGATGTGCACATGAGGATGGGATAAGATAGGGTACATGTCAAGTATATTTTCCAGTTTTATGAAAAAGTTTAATAAGTTAGTTATCATCAGTCAAGTAGAGGACGCTGATATAGCCAATTTATTACTAAAAGTATGTTTTCCTGGTTCCATAAGACTAAGTGAGTTTAATCTTTGGATTTACTGAGATATTATGCTATGTGATTCTCTTGTTTTAATGTGAATGTTTTATGAACATGGTCTTCATCAGTCAAGGAGATGAAGTTGATGAATGACAGTTTTCGAAGAGGCTAAACATGTTTTCCTGGTTTGGGTGGAAAATTATGATCTTAGTCTCTGGTCTTATTAAGGTGTTTTAATATGATTTTTCATGATTAAAATGGAAACTATGTATGAGTAATCTATGGTTAAGGTATTAAAGATTTATGCATGAAATCTCTATTTTTAATTAAGATGTTTTTACTTAAGTGATATAAGAAGTATTCTTTGGTCTTAATGAGTAGTTAAATGAAATGTTTGGCTTTCTAGTTTTATGAAAATGACTAAATGAGATCTCCTATAAAGGGTTCTCTAGTTTCACTTTGATAAGTTAAGAGTATGATGGTTTATATGAAGCTTATGTTTTCAATGATTTTCTAAGAATGGTTGAGTTAGACTATGATATGCTTTTTGTTAAGATATGGTTTTATCGATCTTATTTAATGTCAACAATTTCAAAAGGAATTTCCAACATGAAAGCCTATGTTCTTATGAAGCATGTTATTCATTGGGCTTTCTAGCTCACGTTTTCCAATGTTTTGTTTTTCCCAAGGTAGCAAGAGAGTTCCAAGGTTCCAAGGTTGTTAGTTGCTAGTCAGAAAAAGTTCAGTCTGCCACCGACTCAAGTGTAAGAGTCTTGATGTTGTTCTCGATCTGGTTTGTAATTAATGAGCCTCTATGGAGGTAGAGTCAGGGCTTGGTTTGTAAATAAGTTATATTAAGGGTTGTAATGTTGTGAGTGCAGTTTATGGTTGTGATGTGTTAAGTTATGTTCAGTGTTAGTTATGTATTAGACAGATTTACAGGTTAAAGTTTGAAACAAAGCAAGTTCAAATTCTATGCTTAACAAATTCAGTTGGTAGTTGATGTCATAAGAGGGTTGACATATGCTGTCCTCACATCTCATTCCTAGTGAAAGAGATGAATTGGGGAGGGGTGTGACAGTTTTCAAAGACAACATTACCAGGGAGAAAGTTAAACGAGTGTGACGTCTTGCTACTTAAGCCTTAATATATGCTTGAAAAAGGTTTATTTGACCCTTAATTCGTTTTTCCTTACTCTGACTCAACAGCTCTAGTGTTAAGTTTCCTAACTCAAAATAGTAATAGAACACTTTTAAGGGATTGCCAAACTCCTATTCTTTTCTTTATTTCTTTTTGTTTCTAAGTTAAATCTTTGTTCTAACTTACCAACACTTGTGAAGACATTTAACTAGGAGCAAGAATTATCTTAGCCTTACCTTTCTTATACTCCTATCTTTGTTCCAACACATTAACACTTATGGTTAAAGAAGCTAGCATTGAGCAAAAAGCTTAACAAAATTGTTCTTTTTTCTTATCCACTATCTTCTTTTTTCTATTGACTATCTTCTTTTTTCTATTGTTTTTTCTTTTTCTTTTGCTTTTTAATTTTTTTTTCTTTTTCTTTTGCTTTTTAATTTTCAAAAAGTTTGACTAAAACTTAAGCATGCATCAGACAACTTAGCAACTATAAGAGCTACAATAAATGGTGCACTTAAACATACATGAAAAGTTATAATTTTTAATGAGATCAAATCATTACTAGAATTTAGACGGTCTAAAAAGCAAACAACATATTAATAGAAACAACACATTGCAAAAGAATTTACGATTATAGTAAAATATAGGTTAGTTTTTAGAATCTATCAGTGATAGACTATATAATTAGCAGAAGTCTGTCAGTAATAAAGTTTATCAATAATAGATTTTGCTATATTTGTGGTTCTTTAAAAATATTATTCTACATTTAATTATTCTCTTTAAAAATACTACCAATTATAATTACCCTAAAAAATAGTTTAACAAGTTGTGCGTCCAATTTCTCATTTGTCAACTACTTCAAAATACAAATAAGCCCAAACTCTAGTAGGCCCAAAGGCCCATACTCAAAAACCCCAAACTTCACAGCCATAAACCCTCGTAGAGCTTGGAGCTCCGCTTAATTCCTCGCCATTCCGGTTGAAGTAGTTAAGACCTCCGACCGATCATGGCCAAGTGGTGGCGCTCCGCTGGAACGAACCTTAGGTTGGCGGCGTTTTCAACAGCTAGATCGGTATCGTTTCTATTTTCATCATATCGAGCTGCTTCATACCATACGATCCAAGCAATCCCTAGAGAGTGCAGCGGCAGCAGAATTTCGAGCAGAGATAGAGCTCAGGGAAGAATACCCGCCGTCGTTTTCAGTCAACAACTCCTTGAGAAAAACTCCGTCCACCGATCGCCGTCGCGGAAGCATCTGCTCACTACAGAGCAAAAGCAAATCCACTCCATTCTCAAATCCGTTGAGCTCCCTTTCTTTTGCTCCACTAGGTTTCAGCTCCAGATCCGTGCTGGTGCCGGATCTTCAGCCCTTCTTGAATCAGGATTCATCCTTCCAGTCAAAGTAAGCCATTCACTCATCTCTACCTGTTTTGTTTGTGGTTAATTCAACTTGATTTTTTCCCCTTTTCTTGTTATGGAGTAACTGCTTGAGAATTTTTAGATTCATAGGGATGAAGTGACCGGGAAGATTTTGAATATTGTGTTTGTATGGGCTGATGAAGGCTCGGAGTTGAAGGTAGATGTGCCAATTGTTTTTAAAGGCGAAGAGACTTGCCATGGTCTTCAAAAAGGTAACCAATGAAGAAATGTTTCCTTAATTCCCAAGCTGACGTAGTCATATTCTTGGTTTTGTAAATGTGGAATTAATTGGAGCGATTGCAAGATATTGGAGAATTAGATTGAATCCAGAAAACATACTTAGCCGTTTTTGCACTTTTATTATTGTCAAGATGACACCGAAGTTTTATCTTAAGAGAAGCAAAAAATTTGGTTGCAGTTGCTTTCACAATTTGGTCCCATCATTCTGGCTTTTCTTTACTATATGAAATGTGCACACCCCACTTTGGAAAAAATACACCAAGAAACTGTGCAATGTTTAATCATCTCAAATCTTTCTTTCCTCCTGGATTACTCGAAGATTCTTGTTTTCTTTCTGTCTAAGGTCCTCAAAGAAAATAGCTTTAAACACTTGTTGATCCATGGAACTTTAACTTTCTTAATTCAGTCGATGCCTCAGAGTGACATAAAAATGTTGTTTTTAGCTATTAAATCATATACTTAAGCAATATGCTTAAGATACACTCTCCCAAAAACTGAGCGTTTATTGGGGAAAGAAAGAATACAAGGGGACGTACAAAAAAACCATGGGATCCAATCGAACAAGAAGAAACCTAATGGATAATTACAAAAATCCTTACACACCCAAGTCTTGAGGGAGTTATGCAATTGGAACCTAACAAGGAATCAAACTTCCTCTTTTTGCCACTCTGCACCTCAATAGGATCGTTTCATAAAGGTTAACCAAACCATTATACTGATTTTTCTTGATTTTACCTTTCATGGGACAGACGCAAATGAAGTAAGATCAGCTAGTTAATGAAAGCTCGGGTTGTGAAGTCACTTAGTAGTTGTTGATTAACTAAGAAGTAGCTACACGCTCCTTTTCCTTGGAGAACTGTCTGATACTTCCTTGAATATACAATTAACTGCCAACCGAAAATCCAGTCTGTAAGAAAGGAGTATGATAGGCTCAAGGCTCAATTTTATTTATTATTTTATCAACAACAAACAGGGGAAGTTTAAAAAACAAACAGAGAGTTTTGAGAGCTCCCCAACTCTCTTAAGTAAGATACCAGAGCCCCTCCCTCTAACAAACCTCACCTAGCTATATACCTTCATTCTCTCTCAAGGCCCCCCATACACTATAACAAACTCAATGGGCCCACACCTACCCAAAAATTACCTCACACGATTTCCTCTCTCCTCGCACACCTACGTTTATACACCTTTTAGTTATTTGGGGCCTGTCAGAGTAAAATGTGATGGATACATATACTTTAGGTTGCAATTTTGTTGCATTGTGGAATACTGTAAATGTATATATTTTTCTTTCTCAAAAGCTGGAATTGCGTCCCAATACAAAAATTGCTCTGGGGAAATCTGTAAGTGTAAACATAAATTATGATAGTTTATACATCTCAGGTGATTGTAAAGTTCATTGAGACTTGAGAGTTTGCAACAACAGACGTTTCTTTAGTTCTTACTGTAAAGGTTGTTTGGACCATTTTTGTGAGCCATGTTAAAAACTTTATATTAGTGATTAGCAAATCTAGAGATATATTGGCTGAAGTTGTATCATGAAACATCCACGCCTTCTGGGGAATATATGGCATTCTGAAGTTCAAACGACGAACTATGGTCAAACTTAGGTAGATGATACACCATTAGCTTTTTCAACTAGTTCTATAAAGGTACCCTCTGGTGCCTGCAAGGCTTTTGCAAATTTTCTGCGACAGTCACTGTTTGGTTTATGATTATGCTGTTTAAACACGGTAAATGAAAAAAGGTTTTGTTTGCTATCTGATCGTAGTTAGGATGATAAAGAATTGGAAATTGATATTCCACAATCATGCAAAACTTGTCTAGTGGTCCATATTTTCCTTTAGTAATTTTCCTATCTGAATCTTTATCAGCCTGTCAATTGTCCTTTTGAAATCATATACCTTAATTTTGTGGAAAACAGGAGGTCAACTGAACAGGATAAGAACTAGCCTGAAATATCTTTGCCCGGCTGAACACATTCCTTCCAAGGTTGAGGTGGATGTAAGTAATCTGGACATTGGGGAGAGAATTTTCATTCGCGATGTAAACGTCCATCCTTCTCTGAAGCTACTTAGCAAAAACGAAGTCATGCCTATATGTAAAATAGTTGCAACGAACACAGAAACGGCAAACATAAAAATTTCAGAACCTTCATGACTACGGATTCGTTGAAACACATTTGGGTTCAGAATCTTTTGGTCTACTAAACTTGTGATTGAAGAGATAGAAGAATAACATCTAATCGGCATCAAGTTAGTGCACTAATTGGAAGATGTTATATGTTTAAGATCTTTTTTTTTTTTTTTATGTCGTGTTCTTGTATAAATTTGGAATGTTTTGCTCTGTTTCGCTTCTTCTGTTTACCGACTTTTTGATGCACTAGCTGAGATTTTTGATGAAGCTTAGGTTCATATGAGACCTTTTTTCTGGCTGGATAAAGTATCATAGAAGAGGAATGTTTGTTAAGGAATTATTGCCTCAATCATTGTTGTAGGAAGACGAGGAATAATGATGCCCTAGAGTTTATTTTGGTTCAATCATTACCGGACGGGGTGGAGATGGAACCATCCACTTTTGGAATGGTAGTTATGCTTGGATTGTGCATTGATGGGAGAAATATGGATAAAACTGTCTAATATTAGGCCATTGCTAATTTTGAAGTCTGTTTTGGTCTTGAAGTTCATATATTCATCTTTCAACTTTCCAACATTCCCACATGGCCATTGCTAATTACAAGTTCTGTTTGGTCTTTAACTTCCAGTATTGCAATTTAGTTAATGAAATCTTCATCTGTAATTGCCAATTTTATGTCAATTCGAGCAGTCCAGGGAATACAATGCTAATAACCAATTTAAAGGTCAAGGAAAATAGGTTCATCTACCATTTGTCATTCTTTATTCTTATTAACTCCAAACTTATCCATAACAATTATAGTATAATATAAACGTATCCTGTGCAAAACAAGCGCTAATTTAAATATTCGAATAGAAGTTGGACACTTTTTAAAGAATTTCATTCATTCTTTTCCTTATAACATATACATACAAAAAGTTCAATTGATTTATTCCCATGATATATTCACACCACAAACATACACAACATGAGAAAAAAAGTATTATGATTTCTTTTAAAAATAAAATTGAAAACACTTATTGAGGAAACATACAAAAGCAATCCAAGCAAAAAATTCAACAGTACTTCTTAGAGAAACATATGAAGGATACTAAGTTAAGGGCTTAGTCTTAGTTTTCTCTCTTCAGAGAGCAACCTAGCAAATTCAGTAAGAGCTTCTTCATTGGTACCTTCTCCATCAACTGGTTCGAATTTTCCAGTTTCTAAATTCACTCTTGAAACTGGTTTCTTCAGTAGAGCCTCTCCAGTCTCCACCAGCCTCTTTAAATTCTCTTCGGTTGCAACGTCGACCGAGGCTAGGTCGCCTGTCAACGTGTCATCCTAAATCGTTTTGAAAAAGTAACAAGAAATAAATAAATTGGGTATTCACGTTTGTAATTGATAAGATCCTATTTGGTAACCATTTGAATGACCGAAAAACATAGATGAAAGTGAATTTAATATTATATGAACACTTTAACGAGGGTAAAGAGTTATGAAACACACCTGAATTCGAAGATAATTATGTTTAGTTTTTAAAGATTGGAAGAAAGTAGAAACATGATAGTCAACCATATCAGCACTGGCATGGCCAAAGAAATCAACAATGGGAGTGGCACCATTTTCAAAGTCTAACACCCAATTGAAAAGGCCCCATTTGGCGGCTTGAACTGCGCTGAATTTCTCATCGTTTTTGGGTGCGCCTGTTCCTAATGAAACAACCAACATTCTCTTTGTATCCATTGGCCTTATGTTTATGTATTCTGAGTTTCCCATTACGCTTATTTCTTTTGTAATGTGAGACATGGCTGCAAGTGTCTGAAATTTACATCTTTTTATTAGCTTTTTCGGTTAATTAAACACTTTATTTAATTTCCAACTTGACTAACTTATGTATAACTTAAAATAACACCAAATTGATGTATTTGCGACCATGGCTAACATAATTTTAAGATAAAAGAGCGAAGATTTTTCTTTTCATTTTTCGTTATGTTGATGTATTTATAGTGGAACCAACCTAACCTAAAATTGATTTTTTATTTGTTTAACTTAAAAATAATAAAGATATATGTTTTGCAATTTGTTACCTCTCACCAACATGACTTTTGGAGAAAATTATAGCAAAATGTTTTTCTTTTTTAAAAAATATACCATTGGTCTATTAGTGTATTTACAATCAAATCTATCCAACAAAAATTGATATATATATATATATATATATATATATATATATATATATATTCTTATAGATTAGGCATTTTTTTTTTTAAAAAAATATCTTTATTTAGCTTTTCAAATGCCAATTGTGATCTATTATAGCGAAATGTTTTCTTCCCATTTATAACCTTAGTAGATCATTGTATTTTCAATCAAACTAACCTGACAAAAAATCGAGAGATATTTTTTCCTAAGAAAAATGACGATATGTTTTATATTCTCCCACTCATAATTTTTCATCAATTTGTCAAAAAATAGGTTAGTCTTACTGGATTATTTGCTGCAACTCCACCATCGACAAGGTTAAATGCACGAGTACCACCATTCGAATCCTTCGTCTCAAAAAAGTGTGCTGGTAAGAATGTTGGAGCTGCCGAAGTGCTTAGGCAAACATCTGCGAGTCGTGGGTTCTTGAGCTCATCCAACTTTGCCTATGAAAATGAAGGGTAGTAGTGAGTTTGGAATGACTTTCTTTTTTCTATCTTTTTTAATCAAGATATTACTAAGTGAGATATTTTTTTCCTATAACTAAATTTGGTAGAGTTCTAAATACAATGAAATGCTTTTCATGTATTCTCAAATTTTAAAAGCACTTCAAAGGAATGAAAAAATAAAGAAAAAAAAGATAGACGAAGGGATAAGAGTTAATACATCATTTGTAGTAAAAATAACTGGTTGGAGAAGCTTGATATCAAAAGCAGGAATAACTACATAGGCCAAAGCTTGCTTGAGTGTGAGATCTCCAAGTTGCTCATTCACAATTGACCTTAAATATTTTCCATCATATCTTGGTCCCATAGCTTGCCCAAAAAAATTTACCACTTTGTTTACAAAGTTACTCAATCCATAACATGATCTGTCCAATCAAATCATCGTTACTTCATAAGAATGGTTAATTATAAGAAAAGTATTTGAGTGCATCCGAGTTATATATTTTTGTACAATCTACCTAAATGTCTAATCACAAGTTGCTACTTGACATATATATTCTTTTTAATATTTTATTCTCATTATAATTGAAAGGATGCATGGAGATGAGTGCAACTTGGACTGCACCTAAATATTATTTTTGTAATTATAAACTAAAAGTTTTGAATTGTTGAACAAAATGTTTTCAACGGAAAAAAATAATGATTGGTCCTTTTACTTAGGCTTTTCTTCCATTTTAGTCTGTAATTTCAAATATCAGATTTTATATTCTCTATATTTTTAGTAAATTTTAAATTAGTCCATACAGTTAATTTATTCTTTTTTATTTTATTTTTTAAAAAATCAATCTCTATTATTTTCTATAGTAAAATGTCTTTTCATTTCACAAAAATTATTATTGTTATTTAACAATAATTATAAAAATTAACTTTGAATGATTGAATTGAAGATTATGAACTGAAATTTGACAATGAAAAGTATAGAAATTGAAATGAAATAAAACTCAAAACTTGGGACAAAATTAGTATTTTAAGTCTAAATAGATGTAAATACTTAGAAAGTCATTCCAAAGAAACTCTCAAATAAAATATTTTTTAAGGGAACTAGAATACCAACTTTTTTTGCGGGAAGATGTGAGGAGTGTGATCGAAATAGAATTTGACGATGTCTTTAGCAGCATACAAAGGTCGATTATCCTTATCAGGGGCCGTAATCATGGTGGTCACCAACCCACCTGTGCTCGTTCCAGCAATTACATCAAAATAATCTGCTATTCTCATATTTGGACCGTCCAAATCCTAAATCCAACCGCCCACCAAAATTACCAAAATTAACCCTCCAACTAAGAAAAACTAATCAATTCACATCACAAGTACTCCAAAAGTGGCTTTCACCATTTACCTGAAGTTTAGCTTCAAGAAAGCTGAGTATAGTGCCCGGAATAATTCCTCTTATGCCGCCGCCGTCGATGCTCAGCACCGTTATCATCTTTCCCTTTGCAAAATTTGCTTCCATCGTTTCTCTTCCAATGTCGATATGTCGTTTTCTCTAATTTGGCTCTACAAACTCATATTTGAGACTTTCATATATATATATATATATACAAATCATCACTAATACAACCTTTGGGGATTTTTATATTCTATGGTATGATAAACAAGGCTAGGATATTCATTAAAAAAATAGAACTTTTTTATTTGATAACAAATTTATTTTGAGTTTTCAATCATTGAGATTTTTTTTTTTCTTTTTTTTTCTATTGTAGTTTTCATTTTTCTTTTAAACAAAACTTGAATTCTTAGTCAATATTTTTTTTTTCTAAACAAAAGAAAAAAACTAACAAACAAACAAAAAAACATTTTTTTTAACCTTGCTTGGATTTTAAAACAAAGGTTGTGTTTTATCAAAATCCAAAGACCAAAATTAAATAGTCTAGATTTTAGTGGGTTGGATAACTACAAATATATATATTATATAAATTATTATTAAAAAGTGTTGACTAGAAAAATAATTATAAATATAGTATAGTTGGAATACATTGTATTATAATGATGCTAATATTGATGTGTATGTTAAGCATTTATTAAATTGAGTTAATGTGGGGATGCTAACGTTACATAATAAGTTAAGGAAACTATATAGTAGAAAAGTAAAAGAGTATCTATTGGCATAAATTTTAATTTATTTAGGTTCCACTTCTTAAGGAAAACGAATCCTTCATATAACGGTTCCAGTATCATTAGTGCTTGTGCTTGTAGTTTGTTATGAGTTTGGTCTAATATATATAGGATCGACTTAAGCTATAGGCAAGTGAGGGAATCACCTAAGGCCCACAGTTTAGAAATGTGTATATATATATAAAATAAAATAATATACTTATTACTTTTCATAATATTTTTCTTATAATATTGAAAATATAAACTACTAAAAAAATCCACTCATAAATTCCGTCAATTTTGATTGGTTGACATTTTAAATTTATTAACCTTTTATCTTTCTATTCATAATTCCTTCTAAATTTCCTTAAAAATCTCAACCATTAATATAATTTCCTCACTCGTAAGTTTACATTGGGAGAGTCGAAGACTTTTCATATTTCTTGTTTATTTATTTATTTATTTTTTAAA
This sequence comes from Benincasa hispida, assembly GCF_009727055.1. Taxonomy (NCBI): domain Eukaryota; kingdom Viridiplantae; phylum Streptophyta; class Magnoliopsida; order Cucurbitales; family Cucurbitaceae; genus Benincasa; species Benincasa hispida. The sequence goes on from NC_052358.1 coordinate 58,215,856, forward strand.
ACTAAAATTCTTCCCGTCCCTCATAAATATATTATGTATGGTAAGTTAGATTAATTTTAAGTTAAATTTTCTCCCTCTCTACTCAACTCTCATATTTTCATCGATATTTTTTGTGGCCTCACGAATAAGTTTTTCTAGAGCAGAATCATTTCCTCAACTCAATCTAGCTGCTTCAAAAGTTTCAGTTTTTTTCGTTCAAAATTTTTTCCCTTTTTTTGAAAAAAAAATTTCATATTTGTTTAATATTTGCATCTTAGAATATCATATGTCTATTAGAAAATATGAAATCTAGATTATGAAAAACCAAGAAGAAAAGAAGAGTAGAAAAATTGATTGAATCTAAAAAATGTGCTCTAAAATTGATTGAATCTAAATAAGGTGCTCTGGATAAATTTTTTATTGAATAAAAGTAATAAACCGATGAAATAATATGAGAGAATAATAGGTATAGAAAAATCGAAAGATAAACAAAAATAGTAGATAATTATATGTTGAAAATGGAGCATGTAATCAAATAAACTTGAATGAAAAACAAATAGAGAGCAAGGAGGAAAGTGAAACAAAAAAAAAAAAAAGAAGAAAACAATGATGATATTAGTAATGATAACGAGACATGTATGATGCATTCTAGATATATATATATAATCTAGGAAGATGGAAAAATATTGATTCTAAATTAATGACTTATTGGTAGAAAAGGTCTCATTAGAGACCATTTAATTTTCCAAAAGAATGAAAATTCTAACAATTTTTCTAATATCAATTATACTATAAAAAGTATCTAATGGCAAAAAATTATAGAAATTGGCTATTTTATTCAATGGATTTCAATGAGTTTACTATTTTTTTTATAGGTTATTTAGTACTCAATCCAATACAGTATTGGCTAATGAAGGAGTTAATGATTAAAAAAAATCTTAATTCTCTACTTAAAAACCATGAAACTAGTAATGAACACATATCTAATATGAATGCTTAGGTTGATTTACAAATTAGATTGTTAAAAAATAAAACAATTGACAAAGATGTTCAAGAATTTATTAATAAAGAGAAAAAAAACATTGAAATAAAGTATTAACACAAATTATTGTTGTTAAAAATCTTGCTAAAAATAATTTAACATTTCAAGGAGGTAATGAAAAAATTTATAAAAAAAAAGATAATGAAAATTTTTAAAGTTTAAGTGAAATGATGGCAAGTTTGATCCAAGAATGCAAGAACATGTTTTATCGTATTCCTAATAAAGAAATTCATTATCATTATCTTGAACATAATATACAAAATGAACTCATACAATTTTTAGGACTTGAAATAAAAAAAGTAATAATTTATGAAAAATTCAAAGAAGCAAAATATTTTTCAATTATATTAGATTGTACACTTGATGTAAGCCAGCAAGAACAAATGTCTCGTATATTGAGGTATGTTGATATTTCAACAATGCCAATAAAAATAGAGAATATTTTAGAATTTTTAAAAGTTGAAGATACTCCTGGAAAAAGGTTTATTTGATGTGCTTATAAATACAATTAAGGATCTTAAACTTGATATATGAATATAAGATGACAAGGAACTGACAATGAACCTAATATGAAAAGAAAACAATAAGGTGTACACAAAAGATAACTTGAAATAAATGCTAGAGCATTTTATACACCATTGGGTTATCATAATCTCAATCTAGTACTTTCTGATATGACTAGCTCATGTAATAATGCAAATGACATTTTTTTAGAGTTGTGCAATGTATTTATTCTTTGTTATTATTATTATTATTTTTTTGTCTACAAAATGGTGAAAACTTTTGCTAGATCACATAATCAATTTGACTGTCAATTCATTGTCACAAACATGATGGGAAAGTTGAATTGAAGATGTTAAAGCAATAAGATAAGGGCGCTTATTAAAATTAGGAGAAACTAGTGAAAATCCTAAAGGAAAAAGTGAAGCTAATTGTTTAGCTATGTATGTATTTGAAAACTTTGAATTATTGTTAGGGGGGGAGGGAGGTGC
>NC_052358.1:58217893-58243247 GCF_009727055.1 Benincasa hispida
AAGTTTACTATTTTTTTTATAGTTTTATTTAGTACTCAATCCAATACAGTATTGGCTAATGAAGGAGTTAATGATTGAAAAAAAATCTTAATTCTCTACTTAAAAACCATGAAACTAGTAATGAACACATATCTAATATGAATGCTTAGGTTGATTTACAAATTAGATTGTTAAAAAAAAAAACAATTGACAAAGATGTTCAAGAATTTATTAATAAAGAGAAAAAAAACATTGAAATAAAGTATTAACACAAATTATTGTTGTTAAAAATCTTGCTAAAAATAATTTAACATTTCAAGGAGGTAATGAAAAAATTTATAAAAAAAAAGATAATGAAAATTTTAAAAAGTTTAAGTGAAATGATTGGCAAGTTTGATCCAATGCAAGAACATGTTTTATCGTATTCCTAATAAAGAAATTCATTATCATTATCTTGAACATAATATACAAAATGAACTCATACAATTATTAGGACTTGAAATAAAAAAAGTATAATTATTGAAAAATTCAAAGAAGCAAAATATTTTTCAATTATATTAGATTGTACACTTGATGTAAGCCAGCAAGAACAAATGTCTCGTATATTGAGGTATGTTGATATTTCAACAAGTCCAATAAAAATAGAAGAATATTTTAGAATTTTTTAAAAGTTGAAAGATACTCCTGGAAAAAGGTTATTTGATGTGCTTATAAATACAATTAAGGATCTTAAACTTGATATATGAAAATAAGATGACAAGGAACTGACAATGAACCTAATATGAAAAGAAAACAATAAGGTGTACACAAAAGATAACTTGAAATAAATGCTAGAGCATTTTATACACCATGTGGTTATCATAATCTCAATCTAGTACTTTCTGATATGACTAGCTCATGTAATAATGCTAATGACATTTTTTAGAGTTGTCAATGTATTTATTCTTTGTTATTATTATTATTATTTTTTTGTCTACAAAATGGTGAAACTTTTGCTAGATCACATAATCAATTTGACTGTCAATTCATTGTCACAAACATGATGGGAAAGTTGAATTGAGATGTTAAAGCAATAAGATAAGGGCGCTTATTAAAATTAGGAGAAACTAGTGAAAATCCTAAAGGAAAAAGTGAAGCTAATTGTTTAGCTATGAATGTATTTGAAAACTTTGAATTATTGTTAGGCATGACTATATGGTATGATATCTTATTTGCTATAAATTATGTGAGTAAAGTTTTACCACATAAAGATATGTACATTGATATACTTTAGATCACTTGAAAGGTTTAGTTTCATTTTTAGAAAAGTATATAGAGAAAATGGATTAACAGTTGCTATGATTTCAACTAAAATAATTGCAAATGATTTGAAAATACAACCAATATCCGTTAAAAAAGAATGATTAAAAGAAAAAAAAAATTTGATGAGAAACACGATTACTTGAAGATTCTTTTAGAATTGATTACTTTTACTATATTATAGATCGAATAGTTTCTTCACTTAAAAATAGATTTGAACAATTTCAATATACGAAAATATCTTTAACTTCTTATTTGGTACGAAAATTTTAAAGTCATTAGATGATGATAATTTAAAAAGATATTGTATTAATCTTCAAAATACATTAAAATATGACACATTTTTTTGACATTAACGGTTTAGATTATTTTTTGAATTAAAAATGTTAAGAGAAATCTTGTAAAAGAAATTGATTGTCCTATTAAAATATTAAATTATATAAAAAGGATAAATGCTTTTCCAAATGCATATATTGCTTATAGAATATTATTAACAATACCAATAATTATTGCTTATACTAAAAGAAGCTTTTCAAAATTAAAATTAATTTAAATCTTGTTTAAGATCAACTAGGTCGCAAGAAAGATTACATGGATTGGTCATATTATCCATTGAAAAAGATATAATAATGAACGATTATCAAAATTTAATACATAATTTTGCATCTCAAAAAACAAAAAAAAAAAAAAAAAAAAATTTAGATAACATTTTCTATATAAAAGGCCTCTGTATCAAAATTGTCTAAGGTCTTAAATGATCTCGAGCCGCCTTAGATATAAAGGATTCTAAAATCCATTATTTTCCTTAGTTTTTTTTGGTGGTTCAAACTATCACGTCTCCCTACTAGTTTGAATTTTTTTTTTTTAATAAAAAATTATCTGATTTTTTGTTGGTTGAAGATAAAACCTCTTATCTTGATCCATATTTTTTTTCAATTGTTCAATCTATTTTTCGTGTATATTTTGGGACTATGGTTGACAAGAAAATAGTAATCATATATGACATGATTTTAATAGTGTGAAAAATGTCTAAATATAAGTTAAATGGAATTAATTATTATGCGTGAAAATCAACATTTCCGTTATATTAGGAGTATTAAACTGTGCATACTTGCACCTAGAGACGTCTACTCCGCACCGACCATGTACCTTTTTATTTTTACTTCAGTTCTGTACTTTTGTTAAACTTTTAGTTCAGTTCTATTTTACGTTCTTTCTCACATTGTTGTTTTAATTTTCAGCTTCTTATTATTTACATTACAACAAGTGTATTTTGTTTCTTATTTGCGATAACAAGTTTGTCTTCTTTATTCAATGTGAAGTTAACTTTACATTTTGCCTTGTTTTTATTTTCTTTTTCATCATGGGCTAAGATCTCCTTTGGGATTATGTGTGTTTTAAAGGAGGAGAAAAAGTTTATCATGTAAATAAAGTAATTTTGCGCTGTCCCATTACACGGTTTGCTTTTATTGATTTTGTTTCTCATTATTAGTTTTGATTGACCATTTAGGTTAGTGTACAAGAGTTAAGTTTAATACTAAACTGGTTAGATAAAACTTTGATTTCATAAAAGTTGAAAAAACATTAGGGTGACTTGCCACTCGAAATCCAAATGTTAAATAAAAAGTACTTACAAGAGTTGTAACAATAAACAAAACAAGTAAAAGAACACTAGAGTTGGTAGCCTAGTCTTGTGATAAACCACCTATATTTAGGGGTAATGTGTCGGAAAAGATAATCAACTAATATTGATGAATTAAGCAATTTACAACGTAGTACTTAACTATAATACACCAACTACTATAGTGGTTCACGTAGAACTCAACTCTCAAATCACATAGGCTCCTCTTAGATGTGAGACTTCCTCTCAAATGTACTTAGGCTCCCCCTAAGCTTGATGATATTAATGATGAGACTTCTCTTACGATGATTTCTTTCCTTCGAGTTAGTGAATTCCCATCACTGATAAATCTTAGGATCGTCCTAAGATGAAGAACTCCCTCTTCGAAGCTGAGTCTTAGGCTCCCCCTAAGATTGAGAATCCCTTCTCTGGTAGCTAAGGCTTAGGCTCCCCCTAAGCCGTGATAATCTTCAAAGTATTGCAATCAACGGATGAAGAACTTGCAACGAAAAAATGAACAATGAGCAAGTACAAAATGTAGAACAATTCGGCCAAGAAATAGATATCGTCTTGCTCTAAAAAAAAAATACAATTTAGCTTCCTAAAAATGACTTTCAATAAACCACACTTTTTATGAATGAATTCAGAAAAGAAAATAACTCCCAAATAGGAGAAGATAATCAATGCCGCATTAAAGGAAAATATCAGACAAAAACAATCTGTCAGATTTTTTCAGTTAAGGAAATAAATATTCTGCAAGAAAATATTCTAAGTCAAAACCCGATGTTAAGGCATTTTATGAGACATCTGCAAAAACCAAGACCTTAGAAAAATATAAAGCGAATCAAATGAATTCTCCAACAAACTCCCACTTTGGCTTATATTTTTAAGGAAGAACAAAAATAGCTATTAAAGTAACATGTTTGAATGTCTTGAATAAAGTCTTAATAATAATAACAACAACAACAAGTCTAGAGTAGAACAACCAAAATCAACAAAATCTTCAACAACATACATATAGAAATAAAAGAACATAAGCACAACAACAAAACATCAAGCCACTATCAAGAACCACCAACATCAACAAACCATATTCCCTTACTCTGGCTTAAAAATTAAGGCTGAGCATGAGAAGAAGAGGCCCCAATAGAACGTGCCAATGTCACACGTATTGTCTCTAACAAATTGACCATAACATCTCTTTGTTCCTGAAGCTTCAGAAGTTCTTCATCAATATCTTTGAGTTTAGTAGACAGATGTTGTATAACACAACTGCCAAAAGGAGATTCTATGAACCCTTGGCTCAGACCATCGACATAGGCTTTAGTAGATGGAGCAGTAAGATTAAACACATGAAAATTTTGGAAAAGCTTCGATTCAACAGAAATAAGTGATGGAGTAGGGCCAACAAGATATGGTTTATGAGCCAACAAAACACCAGATATCAACCAAGGGTAGCAAATCGGCAGGTTTAAAACTTGTGACCCAATGTGTCATTTAATCTGATTGAGTGCAAAGGTTCCAAAATCAAACTGAACACTAGTGTCAATTTGGAATAACCAAGTAGCAAGAGAAGTTGACAACCCAGACTTGTGAGAAGAGGGACACCAAATGAAAATTCCCACTTTATGAAGAGCAGCTGATGCGTAAAATTATGATGCGATGGTGTGAGTATGCGATGATGTGTGTTATGTGACGATCATGCAAGTTTTCCTAACAAAGTCCAAGTATAACCCTTCTTAGGTTTCCTAGTAAGTTCAGGATCGAACACAGAGACTACTAAGTAGATATGCGATAGACTATTTGATTCTATTGCAGTGGTGAAAAAGAAGTGGATAGTGTTTTGTTTTAGATTTTTCCTATGTGATGGAGTTGAACGCGGAGTGTAGAGTTACAATAAGTATGCGATGAAGGGGTTGAGAAGGGGTTTAGCTAACATTTCCCAAGATTGTGCACAAGTTATGCGATCAAGCTATACACAAATAACAGTACTACATTTCTCAATGCAGAATGCCATAATCCTATTTCTAGGATGCATGCGATGTATATGCGAAAACTATCGATAGAACTTATGTCTAAGTCTCTATTTTTGCTTTTGATGAATGACACACACATAAAACAAGGTGACCACATACCATCATCTCCTATTTCCAGGGCGCATGTGATGTGTAAATAGCAATAGAACTTATATTTAAGTTTCTACTCTTGCTTATGCGATCCAATCCGACTCTCCTAAGCCTAGATTTTGTCTTTAGACTACTCTCCCAAGTATGTCCAAATGATGAATGATGCACTCATAAGACAAGATGATCGCATAAAATGTAAATCTTAAGTCATGCTAGCTAAGTACTTCTCAACCCATTCAGAAATTTAGCTACTCATGTATGGTGCAGAGAGATTGAACATGAATTGAAATGAAGTTTTCATTTTTTGCAATTAAAGTATTGAATACAAAATAACAAATGGATTTGAGAGATAAGAAGCCCAGTAGCAATGTCTTGCTTCCCATGGCCTTTTACATTGCTCTTTATCACTTCAACTCTATTCTAAATATGGATTCTTGCTCTCGCAAGGGTTGACCCTCTCTCCTTTGTATTGCTTTTTGGCAGTCTCTTGATCTGTCCAGGAGCGATTTCTCTCGGCTTCCTCGTTCTTGCTCTCTCTCCGTCCTCTCTATATATGTATATGTACATGTGTGGATCAATCTCCCTCTTCTTTCTGGTGGCATTCGGTATTTATAGATTTCAAGGTGAAACAGATTTTCTTTCTAATGATTGCAATGATGGGTGGCATTAATTTCCCTACTTTGTTGTGTCATCTAAAAGCCACTGAAAGTTTAATGTACTTGCTACAGTGTGGCTTTTAATGGCTTGTCAACTGAATGCAGAATCGACCGTTATCAGCTTTAGTCCCATCATGATTTATTATGCTGTCGCCTTGATGCGAGGTCTTTATGTGATCATCTTTTTAAGAAACTTCTCACGGTCGCATGACTTGTGATCGCAACTTCAAGCGCGCTGTCGCATTGTGCCTTTGGATCGTAATTTAATATGCGCCATTGCATTGTACCTGCACAAAATATGTAAATTAACTGCTTTTAGCGATGAGCACTCGCGATCACAATTCCTTTTAGTTTGTCGCTTTTAAACATGATATTACCTATTTTACTATCGCATTCTCTCATCGTTTAATTTATTTGAGCTGTAATAACTTGTATTTCTACTAGTTATTAGCAGAATACTTGGAACTCAAAATCGCAGAAGATAACTGCCATTTCTTAGGCTAGGATGTCCTTGCTCTTTTAGTTAACTCAAAGACAAGCTCTCTCAAAGAAGCTCGTTTCTCAGGAACACCAACAGGCACTATTCGATTGAGATACTTATTAATTAGATCAACATTAAAAACAAATGGATGGTGACACACATGAACCTTTTGAAAATTAGGATTGGTTGGATTATCAAAATCTGGAGGAAGATTGATAATATATTCTTGAACAAGTTAGGGACAAAAAGGACCTAAATTTAACACAGTTCTATTCAGTTGAACTTGTAAGATTAGATTGACAAGATTAAAACATTTCTGGGTTCGATTAGACAACTCCTTTTCATTAACAATCTTCTTTTGAATAACATATTTCCATAGGCTGGCTCCCAACTCAGTATGAAAGGACACACCGTATAAAGGAATAGAGGACACATTCATGGAAGTAGGTCTGAGGTAGCAGCTTTCTTCCCATGGGTTCTGATATAAGCACGGGTAGCTCGGCTAGGAGGAGAATCGTTCAAGACACTATCTTCATGAGAATCAGAAATATCCTTAGTCTCCCCCTTAACAAATTCAGACTCCAATGTGCCAGAAGATGCATCACCACCACTTTTAACATTTTCGGTCTTCTTGCCAGTAAGTTCTAACATAGGTACATACATTATCACCCAAATTAGTATCCTCAACATCCTGACCAATATCTTCCTTCTCGGCACTAATTTCATGAGACATATGATCATCTTTCAAGCCAACACCAGTTGTCACTGAAGGAACTCTTAAACAAGAGAACCGTTGAGCGGAAGCAAGATTGTTCCAAACCCATTGTGCAAGAACAACACATTTACAATCAAACAAGAACGGTTATGCATCATCGAGTAAATTACAACATGCTTTCAAGTTAAAGCATGCTGTAACTGTCTTGAGGTGTCCCATCTCATTTCCTCAACCTCTTGAGGTGTCTTAGTGAAGGAAATCAATCACGAGGATTTTTATGAGCAGCGGAATAGGTCATTCAAAATTACAATCATGTATGAACATTCGTACACAGAAACAAATGGTTATGCATTCATTATAGAAATTACAGCAAGAAAGAACAAATAAACAAAGAGAATGCTACGAACATTTGTAGAATTGTCTCCACTCTCCTTGCTCACAAACGCTTGAACACAACAACCTTGAACGCTCGAACAACACGACCACAACATTGCATGAACAATTCGCACTCGATCTCAAGCGATCGCCTTGGTCACGAACACCCCAACAACACGAACGATCTCCACAGAACCTCGATGGTGTCGAGTTGAGTATGACACCACTAAGAAGGCTACCTTTATTCTTAGTGTGAGAATCCAGAGAGTGGACTCTGTGTGGACTTGGTTTGAGGCAGAAGACGAAGGATTCAACAATCATGTAAACGATCCAGCAAGTGGGAGAAGACTGGACCTATCATATAGGACGATGCCCAATCATTTAGCAAAAGCTAAGCGATCGTTTAGCTCATCGCTTAGCAGCGTGTTTGTCGCCTACAAACATTACATAATCGCTTACCTTTTTCAAGCTATCACTTAATAAATCCATATTTACTTGAGAACTTCCGTGAGAAAATTCACCAATTCAACATTTGCAAAAACTTACTAAAATTAGGAAAACAAATTTTCTTTTATCTCACGGTTACCATGAACTACCAATAACCTCCCACTCAATTAGTTATCAGAGAAAAAGATTTAATTATCCAATAATTAATATTATTATAAATATAAATAATAACCAACTTATCATACTATATTTATAACCTATAGTTTTAATGTTTCATCTCATGAAACATATAAGCCATAGTTCTTTTTCTATTCCATGGTACTTAATGTAAATCTCATTTACATGAATCCTCCACTAGATGTATCTCATACATCATATCGATCATATCATATATAATCAAATTACCTCTTGTCAATTTGAACATTTCAAATCAACACCAAGAACTGATGCTCAACTGAATCCATTGAGCTACCAAGGGGGCCTTATGGACCTGTAGCTCGAAGCTCCAACGGTACCTGAATAACTGACTAAACTCTTTAGTCACGGGATCCACCATCCATTAACTGCAGACATTCCACTAAAGACCGCCATCTGAATTCTCCTTATCACAGATATATCATGTGTCCATTTTAACCAATTACCAGTGCGACAACCCTTCAAAGATCACTCATAAGTATAGCGGGGCCAATACCTGTAGTTACATCTAACTTCTTAAGTACTACTGATCCCTTTAATGAACATAAGTCATAGTCCTACTATGACTGAGTCCTCTCTTCCAAAGAGAAGGTGTGGCCACTATGTTCAGGCCTCGAAATCAACTCTTAAGGGAGCAATCTCTCTACTTATCCCTGCTTCGGGAAAGGAGTGAATTCCATATTTTGGATTGAGTTTCCAGCTCCTAAATCAGATAGTCCCCAAAAAGGTAGGCATGTTGAGTTGGAAATTTGGCCACTCTCACCCATACTAATCAAATGACCACCCTTAAAGGCAAGAGTTTATAAAACACTTAGGATTGAGGTTGTGTCACCTATGGTCGTTTAGGTGAGATGTAAATCTCTAGTATCAACGGTGTTATATACAGAGTCTAGTCATCTCGTGGTCTAGGTGTTATACAAACTTTTTGTATAGGACACCCCCGCTCACACATCTCCACAGGAATGGTTAGGATCTACCATCTGTAGTAGTTTACAACACTTGCAAACCTCTATAAAGCAGGCCGTATCTGTAGTGTCACCAAGATTAGGTATCCCACCTTAATCTTTTTATTACAGACCTATTTAGGTTATCACTTAAGTCATGATCCACTTGTATATCACATATACATGCTTAAGTTCACATAAGATAACCAATGAGCTTTGTTTATTGGATATGAATAAATGCCAGAATTAAATAATAATTATTTTATTCATAAAAAATGTGTATCTTTACCAAACAACGAGACTCCGGGAGAATAAGGACACCAATTCCCAACACTTAGTACACTATTCTTTAGACAAAGTAACTCTATGCCGAAAAGGCAAAAAGGCCCTTTTTGGATTTTTTGCATCGAGTACTTGATCAACATCTTGTCGATGTACAATGCCTAAGACAACACTAGCACTTTGTTCTTTCAATCCCGAAAGATCTGAAGCCCAAGAACAATCTGAGCCTCTCCCAAATCTTTCATTTGGAATTGGTGTTGAGGTTGATGCCCTAAAGTCTCGTGTCCTGTAGTTGGTAAACAGTTTGTATGAATGCTTATGTTGTATAATATATGATATTTACTTCACATCTTGATTTTGCTCAGTTGTATATTTTATTTGCTTTACCACAAACTAATAAACATAAAATCCCTGGTTATCTGTATGTACCTTAAGCATGTATGTGGTGACATACAAGTGGATCGTGTCTTGAGTGATAACCAAAATGGTCTGTAGTATATAAATATAGGAGGGAAACCTTATCTTAGTAATGCTACGGATGCGGCCCACTTTGCGGAATGGTCACAAGTGTTGTGACTTGTCACAGATGGTCTGATCCTGATCATTTGTGTAGAGGACATGCGAGCGAAGGCGTCCTATACAAAGAGTTTGTATAAGACCTGACCACGAAGTGTGCGAGTGGCCAGGTTGCCGATTCAAACCTACCATAGGTAACATAGGTAACATGACCTCAATCTTGAGTGAGTTGGGTACTCCTGCCATTGAGGGCAGTCCTTTGATTTGTATGTGTGCGAGTAGCTAGGTCTCCGATTCAAACCTACCATTTTGGGGATTCGTCTGATTTGGGAGATGGGAACTTAACTATACAAATAATGGTCAAACCTTCCCTGAAGCAGGGGTAAGTAGATAGATTGCTCCCTTAAGGGCTGATTCTAGGGCTTGAATGATGTGACACTACATACCTTCTCTTAGCCCGAGAGGTTTCACACATAGTTGAATTATGTTGTATTGTTCATTAGAGGAATCAGTGGTACTTAAGGAGTGAGATGTAACTATAGGGGTAAAACGATAAATTGGCCCAAGTGTACTTACGGGCATATGTGAAGGGTCATCGTACTCATGATTGGTTATATCTGATGGACACAGAAATATATCTGTGGTAAGTAGAGTTCAGCTGTTGGTCTTTAGTGGAATGTCTGATAGTTAACGGATGGTGGATCTCGTGACTAAAGAGTTTAGTCAGCTATTCACGTATCGTTGGAGCTTCGAGTCACAGGTCCATTAGGCCCCCTGGGTAGCTTGAATAAAGTCGAGAATTAGTGTTTGAGTCAGTTTGAAATGTTCAAATTGACAAGAGGGAGTTCGATTATATATGATATAATTGAACTGGTTAATTATATATGATATAATTGGCTAAATGTATAAGATACATTGTTTTGGAGGAAATTAGATATAAATATGATTTATATCAAGTGGAGGAGAAATTACTATAGTATATATGTGATATCAAACTATAAGGTAAAAATATAATATGATTATATTCATTTATTATTAAATTGGTTAATTATGAGATAATTGACCGTATTATTCTCCTCAATCGTGCGTTAGTGGGAGCAGCCGCATTCGGTTACGGTAACCGATGAATAAAATGAAAATTGGTCTCATTTTGCAAAAGTTCAAAAATTCGCAATCGGTGTGAAAACGTAAACGATCGCTTAGCTTGAGAGCCTATACGATAGAGTCTCATCGTCTAAACGATCCACACCAGCGTTTAAACCTGTCTCTTATACACATCTAGATGTGTATAAGAGACAGGGTCTAATCGGACAGCACCAGCGTTTAAACGATCGCATGCCTTTTCTTAAACGATCGCTTAGCTTTCCTAAACGATCGCATAGCGTGTCGCGTTTTCTAAACGATCATATACATTTTACTAGATGATCGCTTAGTAAAACCTACACGATCGTGTAGCTTTGTCTAAACGATAAGCATCCCTGCTTAGCTGTCTTCATCTTTCCTACTTGTTTATTGTCTACACGATCAACTTTTCCTCCTACCTTTACCAAATTCACCAAAGACCACACTTTGGATTCTCACTCTGAGAATACCAAGGGCTCCAACTGGTGGTGTCGTCCCTGCTGCTTACTTGACTGTGATTGTTCGTGTAGACGATCGTGCTGTCACAACCGACTAATTTGCTGGGCGATAGAGCGTGTAGAGATTCTTCCGCTGTATTGAGTTCGTTTTTTTAAGAGGGTCTTCAACTGGTATGAGCTCTTTCCCTTGTGTTTTATTTTTCGAAGCAAGCCATTAATTAGTGTTAATTTGCATAACTATCTATTAGAATGTATGTGTTGTATTTTGGTCATAATGAAATCGAAAATATTCTAACGCGCTCATGGATGCTATTTGTTAAGAGTTCCTTCAGTTGGGTCGCTAGCCATTTCTTAACTGAAGTTAGTAAACCTACATCATTCCCAATGAGTAGGATATCATCTACTTATAACACTAGGAAAACTATTGAACTGTTGATGATTTTCTTGTAGACACAAGGCTCATCAACATTTTGGTCAAAGTCGTAAGATTTGAATCACAATATCAAATCTTATGTTCCAAAATCTAGACGTCTGTTTCAGCCCATAAATAGATCGATTCAGCTTGCAAACCTTTTGCTCTTGAGGGCTATGAATCCCTCGGGAACACCGTATAAATGGTCTCTTCAAAATTACCATTCAGAAAGGCAGTCTTGACATCCATTTACTATATCTCATAGTCATAATATGAGGCAATGGACTGGAGGATACAGATAGACTTAAGCATGGCAACAGGCGAGAAAGTCTCTTCATAGTCAACTCCCTCCACCTGGGTATAACTCTTTGCCAATGGTCTAGCCTTGAAGGTTTGCACCTTCCATTAGTACTCCGTTTCCTCTTATAGATCCATTTGCAACCTATAGGTTTAACCCCATCAGGTTGATTTACAAGATCCCATCCTGAGTTGAAGTACATAGACTCAATCTCGAGATCCATGGCTTTGACCCATTCATCCCTGTCAATATCCTCCATTGCCTTCTTGAAAGACAACAAATCCTTAATCTCGCCATCGACTACCATAGCCAGGATTTCAGTTAAACCCATATAGCGAACAGGTGGGTTCGTAACCCTCCCACTACGTCGAGGTTCCCTCAACCCTTGAGGTGGTTTTGACCTACTTGACGAACTTTAATCAACAACTCTTGTTGATGTAGCAGGCTCTTCAACAACTCTTGTTGAAGTTTCAGTAGTTTCATTGGAAAGCTCACCCAACACGATTTTACTTCTTAGACTGTGCTCCCTTATATGATCCTCCTCAAGGAAAGTAGCATTTGTCGATACAAATACCTTGTTTTCCTTAGGATCATAAAAGTAACCTTCTTGTGTCCCTTTGGGGTAGCCTATAAATAGGCACAACCTCGAACGTGGTTCTAGTTTCTTAGGATTAGCCTCAAGCACATGTGCTGGGCAACCCCAGATGCGGAAGTGACACAAACTAGCTTTACACCTGTTCCACAACTCCAACGTTATTTTGGAAACACTCTTGGAGGGAATACAGTTGAGTATATAAGCTGCAGTCTCTACTACAAAATCCAAAAATGAGTCCGGTAAGGAAGCATAACTCATCATCAACCGAACCATGTCCAACAGGGTTCTGTTTCTCCTTTTCGATACACCATTCTGCTAATTTGTACTAAGTGCTAAGAGTTGGGAAACGATTCCATGTTCTATCAAATAGTTATGGAACTTAGAATTGAAAAAATCTCCACCCCGATCAGAACGAAGTGTTTTAATCTGTTTATCTAATGCGTTTTCAACTACAACCTTTAACTCTTTGAACTTTTTAAAGGATTCTGACTTATGTTGCATTAAATAAACATACCCATACCTCGAATAATCATCATTCAAAGTGATGAAATACTTGTAGCCTCCCCTGACTCCACAACATTCAATTGGACCACAAAGGTCTGAATGTATTAATTCTAGAGGCTCTCTTTGGCTTTCGATAAACCTTTTCCAGTAAAAGGTCTTTTAGTCATCTTGCCTTCAAGGCATGAATCACAACATAGGTAAAGAATTTTCCTCTAAAATTCGTTTAGAGTCCATTCTTCACCACCTCTCAATCCAATTGAGATTGATGTGCCTTAATCGAAGGTGCCAAAGTTGGGCATTTTCTTTAAGAAGAAACTTTAAGTCCTTTATTTTGAGTTACAATAGTTTTAAACATCTCTATGTTTATGGAGGGAATTTGTTGCTAACGACCTTAACCACATACAATATATTCTAGTTTAGTTGAAATATCTCACACCATCTTTCAGAATAAACACTTTATTTCACCGAAAGTTGAGAGCATATTTCATTTAAGCAAGCACTTTATACAAAATTAAGTTCTTTTTAGATCAGGAACAACATACACATCATTCAAAATGATAAATCTATTTTGTAAAGTCAAACTGGAGGCCTTCACTTGCCACAGTTGAGAAGACGTGCCTGAAATGCCTACTCACATCGTCATCTCACTAGCCTCAAGCTATTGTCCAGGATCTAATCCCAAGAAGAACAAACATGGTTATGGTTGACAGAGTTTATAATCCAGGTAGAATCACATTCTCACACTTAAACAAGTTTTCAACTAGTATAATCACATTCCATTAGTTAGGACATTGGCTTAAGCCTTCTTCTTCTTTTTAACTAGCATGGGCACGTTTCCCCTTCCATGCCCTCCTATTGGGGTAAGTGGAAAATATTTTTTCGTTTTCAACTGGACCGCTGGTAGCCCTACCCCTTAAGGCAGTAGTTTGTGGGTTAGTTCCGGTGCCTTCCCTTCCCCTTACTACCCTTCTCTTCTCCACTTGTTAGTGTTGGAAAGTAGAAAGTGCAGACTTAGTTCTGAAGTCAAACCCCGATGGAACTTCTTTAGATGATGAAAGCAATCATTCCTACACATGTTCGAGCCTTTGTCACCAAACCCGAGCTTTCCCGGCACCCTTTTCCCCCCCCCCTCCCTTTTAAAAACACAGAATTTAACATTTCATTAACCTTTTTCTTTTCATGGTTCCAGGAGACCGCTAGGACTCTCACGCGAACCTGCACACGTCCAGTCTGAGGAAACGTCAGTTTGTATATGCGGTTGCTCATATCGATCGATCTTTGGTAACAAAATTTCAACACACGCTCCCGTTTGTCGGTGTATGAGCATAAGTTGTCAGGAGAGTTTCTAGAATTCTTGAATTGTTAGTAGCTACATATAAGGCTAACCTGGCTGCCCTCTCACTTTCATTTGGCAAATCAAATGTGGATGATCTCCATAGCCCATTGTCGCTCTGCATCTCTTTGTATTCACAGAGTTTGATGAGAGATGGAATTGCACGATCATGTTTTGTCTAGTAACAGTGTTCTTGAAAACAGAGTATGGGGAGAGTTCTCTTCGCTTTTTCCATGACAGAGTTGAATTCATAGTAACTTGTATGTATGTCTTCAATTGGCTTATTGATACTCACCCTCTTGTAAGGAACTCTGATTGATTGACCATAACAGTGTCCCTGTTGCTCAGGGACTCACAAATTTTGGGGCTCAACGGAGAGCTAGCCAATGTACCGAGAAGTATAGTCTCTCTCTTGATGTGGAACTGCTACTATGGCGCAAGATAACAATTCATATTCTATTGAAGAACTATTTAGCCAAGGTGATGAGATGTCATATATTGAGTAGATCTAATTTCTTCATCTCAATTGTAGTCCATGCCTTGTACATTTTCCTCATATGTCTCATCTGCTATCTTGAGGACGGAGTATTTGTTACAGATTTGGACGATTTGAAGTTGAATCATTATTCAAGATGGAAGCAAGGAGTACACTTGGTCCTCTAGCTTAAATATGATTTGGGGACCTGTAAAATATCGAGGGAATTTGAGAGTACAGTGTGGAGAGAATTTATTATGGTGTTGTAAACGTTTGGGTATCGCTATCCAACATACATTAAGGGCATAAGAGGTGTTATTCCATAAATAAAATTCTAGAGTATTGGATTATCTGGTTAGGTATATTATGTAATTAGAGCTGATAATTTGTGGTGGCTTTAACTAACATTATAAAAGTATGTTTGTATACGAAACTTATGCAAGTTTTATGGTGCATTACCTTAATTTTAGTACACACTTTGTTTTGAGTCTTTATACAAAAGATATGCATCTAGATGTACCTAAGTTGAAAAGACATCTATTTGCAATGAAGCCCGAGGCGAGCGCAAAAGTACCATTGGGGTGATCAGTGCCCTTTCTCTGGGATGAGACATTCTCAACCATTAGACAAAAAAAAAACTTCTTGTAATTGACTCTAATTAGTCACCATTTTTCGATCCAGAATTTGTTAACCTTTAACAATTCCCGCGTAAGTGTAACCCCTCATTTTAGGCTAGAGTCTGCCCTAATGCACCACCGTAGGGAAAAAAGCATATTAGGACAAGAGACTATAGTAACCCGACAAAACTGCATCCTTTAAGGGGACACTCCCAGGGTGCCTCGAGGCGATGCACAAAGACGTTATCCAAACTTAATTGAGAGAGACTGTGGGATATGTTCTCACACTTCCTGCTCCCACTTACTATGAACATTCTCTCCATTCACCTTAGTATTGACCTACCCAAATACCATCCTTTAGGGGACAGTCCCAGGGTGCCTCGAGGCTGAGGATAGATCTCACGGTGTGAACTTTAGGGAGAAAACGTGTAGAGGTTTAAGTGAAGTATTCAATATACCTCAAGTACCTCCCACTGAATATTCTACCTAAGGATTCATTAACTTAGAAAATATGGCTACTGATTTTATAAGTGTGAGTTTAATTTGCTCAAAAAAACTCTTGCTCATTGCTACACGATCGTCCAACGCCTTTGCCTCGCACACACTTAAGGCTGCCACAAGCCTTATTGAATGCATCATGCCTTTTAAACCTCAATGCGATTCATTTTTTAGTACCAACGCGTAGTTTACCATTGCCTTCAACTTAACCTCTACAAGCCTTGGTTGCTACAACACGCAACCCCTGTGTCCACTCTTCTCCATCAATGCATGCCTACACTTTGCTTCCATACTTTAGCAAATTTCACTTGTTATATTATCTAAAACTCACCATTGACTATGTATTTCTAACACTTAGAATTTTCTCTCCTCCATCGACCTACTTTCTTTACCTCCTTTCATAATTTTACTAACACACTTGCTGCCACTTATGTAGGAAAAATGATAATTAAACAAAGTTTCGAATCAAGTCCTTATTAAACAACTTTAACAACAACCATCAAATTTGCATGAGCATAAGCAAATAATAATTTCACCTTTCCAGGTATGATTCCCCAAATAGGAGTGTTCCATTTCCGTCAGCTTAAATACCCCTGCCTTAGATAGAACCCGCCTTTAGACAAAAGGTCCTTTATAGATAGATTTGATACATATTCAATCTTTTATTTAGTCAATTTTAATCCTATTAACTGATTAAAAAGATTAAACTTAGGTTTCTAATCTCACTAGAACCGTGATCCTTAGGTCTATCTCAATAAAATTTTAAAACTCTTTTTAAAATATGAATTTAAGACCTAAGTTTGCATGCATGTCTTTTCTTATTGATTTTAGTTCTAATTTCCATTATAACTCTTATAAAAGGAAACAACTAAAACATCCACATTGCTAAGCTAGACTAGGTATTTATAACTTTTATAAATTAACCTAAGTGTCATGCTTCATGCATATCCATTCATTACTATATATAACTCTTATATAAAATTGTAATGAACCAAAGCATACATGCTTCAATACACCCTTATACTATAACACTTATAATATAAAGATGATGAATGGATATGCTTAATTCAATGCATATATTATAACTCTTATATTATATGATGCATGAGCATGCTTTAAAGTAATTTAATCATGCAAACTACTATATTATCACTCTTATAATATAAAAATGTTGCATAAATAAATGCATAACCTATGGTGGGTTTTAAAACTATATGGCATACTTTTTGACATATAATTTAAACATACATCACATGTACATTCACCAAAATTAATGGACCAGGATGATTAGCCTCAAAAATAAAAAAATAAAACTATCAATTACATAAACCATTGAGTCAACCGATTCAAACAGGCGAATTGAGTCTTGAACCGTCCGGGCAAGGCCTCGCTCCCTGATCGTATAGCTTTTCTTTGTGATCGTCGAGTAACGTTGGTCGAGTAACCATAATCATGTAGCACGGATTGAGTGCCTTTGACTATGCGATGAAGCATGAAGGCCACTTGATCGTGTAGCGCACCGAGTATAACACAACGATCGAGTAGACGAAAACGATGCAATGAAGCATGATCGTCTAAACGATCGAGGAGTAAGCGCTGAGTATCACATACCGAATGATCGAGTAGCCAGTGACTATGTGATGAACATGCTGGCCTACTTTTAGTGCGTGCGCCTACCATGCAACGAGTATCCCATACTTAATGATCATTTACCCCTATCATTTACACGATTGAGTAAACTTGATCGCGTAACATCAACCATGCGATCGTTTAGCAAATGCTACATGATTGATTAGAACTTTTCTACATGATCCCCTAGTCAACTCTAAATGATCGTTTAGCCTGGGCTATACGATCTGGCCAGCCCTTGGTCTTCTTCCTCGAAGTAAATTGCATCTCCATGCCCTGAAGCTTCATCATGAACGACTCAAAACACTCAAAACACTTTGAATACAGACTCGATAGCAAGTTAATAATACCCAAAAACATAGGGGCCCTTACAAATTAACTTTAAAATGTAAAAGAAAGTAGTAAATGATCGAGCATTGAGTCTATTCGATAGACCTCATTTACTACACAATTGCGTGATCGCATACTCAATCGTTCTTCCTCCTTCACTCCAATCATTCCCTCTATCCAAAATCATATAGCCCACAACTCCTGGATTCTCACACCAATAATATCAAGGTAATCTTTTGGTTGCGTTCGATTGATCAAGGATCGAGTTTATACTCGTTGTTGATGTTCGAAGGAGTTCGAGTTCTTGATCGTTGCGTTCGAGTTTTTGTTTGCTGCGTTACTGAATGATCGAGGGAAATACGTGAAGAAAGAGTTCTTCAAAGGTATTGTCACTCAATCCCCTGTATTTATTTTCAAAGCATGCTGTAATTTATCATTAATGCATAATCCTTTTTGTATGATTGTAAATGTTTGAATTCTTTCACAATGGAGTTTGGAACGATCTGCTTCCACTCAAAGGTCCTTTATAATTAAAGTTCCTTCAAGTTTACTGAGTGAAATATGTATTATATCTCAAGGTTAAGAAACAGTGCTATTTCCATAAAAGAATATAACATTACTGTGAGTATTTCTAAAACCTTGGAAGCTCAAACATTGTTGGTTTGCTTGAAAACCAATCATTCTTCTTTGCCTTAGTTGAGGGAGAGCCTTTTTACTCGATCATTCAATGTCAATAACCTAAGCTTATGTAGAGTAATCCCAATACAATCAGTGTCAATGATACTAATCATACATGCATGTAGATATACCCTAAAGGCTAGTAGTAGTATATATACTCTGGATACTGTCATATCCTTAGGTATTGGAGGACCCGGATACCTTTATCTCATTCGGTATCAGGTTCATTTGATAAGAATATTTAAAACATGCTATTAAGCTAAAATCATAGTATTTAAGGTTTTAAGCATTCCTTTGAAAACATAACTCAGAAATAGTATAGTCATAGGAATTAACTCATATTTAAGGAATGCTTCACAATGCATGGGTTCAATCATGATACTCAAAACATGTTTCTTAAAATTCTCTCAAGATTTGTCATACTTTGGACTTGAAATCAAATGGACATGCTTAAAAATTTTAGCAAAAAGCTTACTTAAAAGGCATGCTTTATTTTACTTAAAGCTTTGATCTTTTAAAGAGAAGAACCATGCGTCCAAACAACATAAGCTATCTCATGTCAAAGCATGTGCTTGAATGATCACTTATCAAAATCATGTTATAAACAGGTAAACACATTATACTTCAGGTAATCATGCATTGGAACCATTATAGAGAACATGTAGTATAAATCATGGAAATTAGGTTGACTCACTGCCTTGTGCTATCCTCCAAGGGTTATAAGCTTCTCCCAATTGTGTTTCCCCTGTGACATGGATTAGTACCCTTGGTTAACAACATTGGCTCCCTTTTGAGCTTAACTTTAGTGTTAAGGCTTAACAATTTACTTAGAATATCCTTTATAAACTTACCAATGCCTGACCTCCTACCAATGCCTACCCAACACTTACGCTCAGCTTGCAACTTGGCCGATTGGGCACTAGACACGCGCATGGGCATTCAAGTAGGCGCTAGGATATGCACACTCTACCTAGGCATTGGGCGCTCTCTAGCATTAGACTTAGCATGCTCTTCGTGATGGCACCTTTCCACCGCACAACCTCAATGTTGGAAAAAACCTCTCACTTCTACTGCAGGAATAAGTAGATAAATGACAGAGAAATTAAAAGAAAACCAATGAAATAGGAAACACAAGAATTTATGTGGAAAACTCCCAACTCGAAGAAAAACCACGCCCCACCAGAAAGAAATCCACTATGTGAAAAGTATTTACAATTACAGAGAACAATTCTCTCCCGATCCTAATTACAAGAGCACTCTCTCAAAGCTTTTGACTATTGACACATTTTTCCCACTCTCTAACTAGAGAATACAAAAGGAATTTAATTTGAGTTAACACACTTAACTTAAAGTATTTCTAACTGGGACGACCTGAAACTAGAGGCATAGACTCCTTTTATAGGCTTGGAGCCCATCCCTATTCTTCAATTTAACCGATATTGGACAAACTACAGTTCTAATATTTTGCCAAAACCCAACAAATTTCACCTTGGCAAAGTATTTATAGAATCTACAGCTTTTGCAACATGCATTGTCTTCACCTACAATCATAATTCTCATCTCATAGAATTATAACCTACTCCACCATAAAAAGTAGATCACTTGGAATACCACTGTAATGACCCGACCCCCTAGGACTTAAGTTAAGCCGCTACTAAATACATGCATGCATGGAACTCAAAACGACACTCGGTTATGGCGAAATAAATGCTAATTAAATAAGGTAAGTTTAAAAGACTTTCATTAAATTCAAATATTAAAACAATAGTAGGGTACCCATAAATCATAAAGGATAGTAAATGAGTCTGAAAAATGATTCTTAAAGTAAGTTTTAAACATCAAAACTAAAAATTAAGAGAAACATGAAAAGAACTCTAAATTTCATGATGCAGAAGCATAAAAAACTAGTCCCAGTGGCTCGATCATGAATTTCACTTGTCCATCATTGGTACATCTCTACCCTTACCTAAAACAACAACATGAGAAAGAATGAGTATAAAATACTCAGTAAGTAACCCCAGTACTGGGGTCAAGCTGGGCATCTATGTCCTTTAGATACCCACCTCTGGTGAAACATATAAACTGCACTAGTCCTCATGGGACACATATGCACATGAAATAAGAAGGAGACTAAGTCCTATCTTACTGTAGTTAAGTATGCCCACTACCTCTGGTGAATCCGTATAATTATGCAAATTGGAAATTAATGGCAGGAATTAATATTTCCTTTTGAATGGAAAGGAATTTAATAGAATATCAAACAAGGTAATAAATTAATATATTTCTTTTTTGTTTATATTGTATTATGATTATTGTCTCGTATTGTTGTTTTAATATAAAAAGTCAAACCCTACCCCTTTCCTTCCTCACGCAACCCGCGGCACCCCCCCTTCGATATTCTTCTTTCACTCCAGCCACGAGTACCCTAGGCCAACCCGAGACAAGCCCACCACGTCAGTTTCTTCTTCAGTGAATCGAAATTTGGGTGAAGATTCTACGAGTATCGGTTGATTTTCGGTGATATCTTGAATACTCATTACAATTGCACCGATCAAGATCCGACCCAATTTATTGCGTAATAGATTAGTTAACATGTTGGTTACTCGTCAAGCTTGATTTTGAAAAAAACCGGAAAAAATCATGGCTATTCAAATTACTCTATCGAGCCATGAAAGAATTTCAACAAAAGACAGAAACAAATCCATCTATCTGTTTTTACGTCAAGCAATACGTGGAGTACTCCCGATTATAGCAGTAAAGGCAAGAACGTGTAGCGCGGATCACTCATCAAGTTCCCATTGAAAATAGGACCACACAAGGAAAAGCACTTGCCATTGGTTGGTTATTAGGGGCACATCCGAAAACGTCCGGGTGAAATATGGCTTTTCAAATTAAGTTCCGAATTAGTGGATCTGCCAAAGGGAGTGGCGATGCCATAACGTTAAAAAGGAAGAGACTCATAGAATGGCAGAGGCAAAATAGAGCTTTTTGCACATTTTCGTTAATTCCATGAACAGGATCATATAAACAACATAGGGCTCCTGGATCCATACATCTCGAATCGGAAGAATCACAATAGAAAAAGAAGAATCGGAATTGATCACGATATATTTCTCGAAAACAAACGAAAAGGAACGAACGAAAGAGACGAAACATTAAATCATGGATCAACTAAGCCAAGCCCTCTCGGGACTTGCTTAAGAAAAGAAAGAGAACTCATGTAAAAATAACCATTGGAATAAGGTTTGATCCCTATTCATGGGATTCCGTAAATATTCCATCCAAAAAGAGAAAGTTCGAAACAAGTGGATTTTTTGGGATTGGATCAGTTTACTAATTCATGATCTGGCAAATGTACAGAATGAAAACTTCATTCTCGATTCTACGAGAGAATTTTTATGAAGCCTTTCATTTTGCTTTCTCTTCGATGGAAGTTTTATTTTCCCAAATGTACCTAATTTGGCATAATTCCTTCTTCTGATGATCGATTCAACCTCTGATCAAAAAAGATAACCTTCGGTTTATATTTCATCTCTTCAAACGTTTAGTAATGACATAAACGGCCGCTATTGTTCCGATGGAGAAGAAGACTATTGATTAGCTTTTCGGGAATTTCAAACGAACAAATTTCAACGAAATCTTTTTCAATTCATTTTTAAAAAACATATGTTCAAAGCGTCTATATGGTATCTTACCTTCTTTATTCCTTCTATCCTAAGTACAATTGAATGTACAGAAATGGCTATCTAATTATACAGTAGTTTTTTCTTTCTCTGTTATTGCGGTATGAAGGAGCTACTCTAGGAGGATATGTTTATGCGGTGCTAATGATTTTAATTTAATATCTTTGTTAGTCTCCAGAATGTTTAAGTTTTTAATTGCTGCTACTATTCTGGTATACCAGAAATGTACGGTCCTAATGAAGGACTAACTACGCGGGAAATAATTTATTTACTCATGGTGGCAAGTTCTTCTATTTCTGTTTATGGTTCTCTTGGCTAATATGGTTCCATTTGTTCCTGGTAGGGGAATGATTTGATCGTGGGGTTGGCGCTTATCAAGAAATATAGCCTATAGAATATATTGATCTCTATATCATGCCAGAGGCGGTTTCCTCTTTACTTTTTTACTAGCTTCATTCAAAAATATTTGCAAAAAGCACGAATAGTTATTAATTTTGTACAAAACCTTTGCTGCAAACATTTTAATGCATTCCTGTTGATTTGCTACTCTAGCTTTGTCGGTGCAGAATGCGCCAACCTCTAACGTTTTGGGGTGGCAGCGGCTCGGAGAAATTGCGTTCATATACATTCGATCATTTTGAAAAAATAAAATGGTGAAGAACAAATTCTTTGAATAGAATTACCGATAACTCCACTGTCAACCTTTTGCAATGGGGAACAAACTGATAATACTTTGTAGAACAACAAAGTTTTATATCAGTTTTATTCTAGATTAATTACGGTAAAAAGAAGAAAAAACTTGCATCACAGTAATAAGAAATATTAGTGCTTGAAGAAATATGAAAGAAATATGTTATAGGTATGTTTTCAAGTAGACACACCCACTAAACCCCAGTTGCTTTTTTGCGACGAACAACTAGGACATCACTCTCCATCTCAATCCGAATACTTGGTGTACTCTCTGCATGGGCGAATTAATTAAGGATCACCCGCATGCGTTAATTGTGCTCGAGACAAATGAACAATGCCGGAATCACAAACACGAGGGGCATGGGGCTGAATCGATCAACGAAACGGCAGAAAGAATCAATTGGCAAAGTTAGCTGAGCAGTTGCCGATGATATCGGGAGTTTATGGATTCAAGTGCGATCAATGGGCTTTCCAAACCGCAATGCGGTAATCGATAAGAAGACAAAACAACTAACACCGTCATGTGGCATCACCGAAGATGAGAAAAGCAAACGTGCATCCGCATGACTTACTAAACAGTGTACAACTTTTTCTAATTGTATGATTTTGAACCAAATGATTGTAAAGAGCAGAGCGGACAATTATCCACTATAGTCCATTGGAAAGGACATTACTCAGATTTTCACACCACCTCGAGTTTGCTCTTTGCGATAAAGATTAATGTGATACTACGTTTCTAAATGTTATGTACGGTGATAATGATATCCGTTTCCATGTAGTGCATGTCACAAAAAAAAAAAAAAAAAAAAATAAAAAAAGAAAAAAAAAAAAAAAAAAAAAAAAAAAAAAAAGGTTTTCTTATGCTAGAACCAAGTATAAATTCCAATGCAAAGTTTCTCAAGATTGAAGGTCGATACACGGGGATTGTTGTTATTTAAAATGCTGATACTCAATGTTAACATAATAGAATAAGAATTTGGTTTGTAGAAAAGTGAATATGCGGTGGAAAGAAATTGCGATTTTTTAGTATAAAAAAAAAATAGAAGTGCTAATACAAGAATTTGCAATGATAGAACATGACTAAACTATTAATGATACATGGTGAGGACTGGCTGCTGAAGTTGTGCCAAGAGTCCGTAATGAATGTCTATTGTCAAGTCTTTGTGAAATGTGAAGTTTCTATGGAGAAGAGGAAAATGTTTGGGTTTGTAGGTGATCACCCGGTATCGCAAGCTCTGTCAATCTTATTGAGCAAGATAAAACTTAAAAACAGGCCTTTCTCCGCTTTTCCCCTTGGCTTTAGCACCTTATTCAAGTAAAATTGAATCGGGGACCGCCCCTATTTCCCATAACATCTATGGGTGAAACAGGGATGAAACGTGATGAATCACCAAAGGTTGTTTCCAATGCCTTTAGAGAGATTAATTTTCTCGAGCTATAATAAAGTTAAACGCATTCCTTCCCTCCAAACCTTCTCTCCCTCACCTGATAGGCGGAAATACATCTTTCACTTCTGCTCGTCACAGGAGATGCCGTCGCAGCATTGTTTTTAGCTAAACCAGGCCATTTCCCTGTAAGCACACGTGATAAACTCACTAAGTTTACCTTTGCCTTTTACCCAGGGGATTAGTGACACAATTGGATGGAAGAAAAAGGATGAATGAATGTTGGAAAGAAGCAGAGAGCAGGGTAGAGTAAACTGCATTCCAGAAGTAAATGAATATTATAAACCAATAAGGTATAAGCATTTTTGATTAACCATAGGATTCGAGTAAGATGAAAAGATTAAAGATAGATGAAACACAGTAAAATGAATTAAAAAATAAGAACATATGACGGAAAGAGGTCAATGTCTTGACACAGATCTCGATATCAGAGCGTAATTTGTAGCGTTTTGTTGTAACGGTGGTGGCAAGAAAAAGAAGTGGAAAGCTCCCTCTCAGGCTTCTGTCTCAGGTAGAAATGACTACATCTCTCTCAAGCCGGAGGACGTCGAGTAGAACAATCCGTGGAAATTCTTCTGATTGATAACAATTCATTTTGCCAGTTCGTTATTACGAGAGGGGGTAGTTTCTACAAGGATCTCGGACGTAATGGACGTATACCAATACTTTAACTTTGAATTCTCCGATGTAATGCGCACAATATTTGGTGTCTGGTCTCTCATCCTTGAGAGAACTACGAGTGTAATAGGAGCACCGTCGACGAACAATAAGCAAAAGAGGAAAAGAAATCACCCTAAATATCATCACAATGGCTATTAGAATCGATCAAAATAAATGGTTCTATTTCTCCTATATCTCTTTCTCTCTTTCTCAATCTTCTTTCTGAGACTTGGCTCTTTCCTAATCGGGGGAGAAAAACGTTAAGGTCGAGAAAAGATTGGAGAAAATCAG
>NC_052358.1:58243272-58251451 GCF_009727055.1 Benincasa hispida
TTGTTGGAATTGGCCTTAACTATTAAATTTTAAAAGCTTAGCGTTTATGTTATAGGCTTGAATTTAAGGATTCAAGAATTTCACGAAGATTCAATTGCTTTTGGTTCGACCTAATATCAAACAAACAACAAAAGGGTAAGTAATCTTACTACTAGAACTGCCCACGGCCAGGCATTAGATGTATTGCTAGCACATGTTAAATAAAGGTATGGCAAGAATGACAACATGAAGATCGGATCAGGTATACCATGATTTAAAAGTATGTTCTGTTACGAGATCCGAATTATTTATTTACGAACATAGGGACACTTGAGTGCTAATATGAGATGGTCTGTGCTTCCCATGATTATTATTTATCTGACGATGTATTGAGGCTATACATGTATGTTGGTTAGAACCAATGATGTTGAGGTATTATGATACTGTTGTAGAGCCATTGATGGTTGAGGCATTAGTATGTTTATGTTTCATTAGATTCGTATAGTGATGATTATGATGTTGAGGCTGTGCTAAATGTCCTTTTACTGATTAGTTAGATGCCCATTAGGATTTGTGTTTCTTTCGGATTCACTCGTTTTGTGTTTCCTTCACGGGATTCACCAGTTTTCTGTTCTTCGAGATTAACACCATTTTCTGTGTTCCCTCGGGATTCAACCAGTTTGGTTCTCCTTGGATTCACCAGTTATGATTTCCTTTGTCACGCCAACAATTAAATTCTCGCACTTATACTTGAAGTCCAAAATTCCAAAAATGCCCTCCAACTAATAACAATTACTGAAATTCCAAATAATAAAGTTACTGAAATTACATTATTACTAAAAAAAATGTGTGGGGTGTTACAAACACCTCCCAATATTTTTCTTTTTCGTCACATGCTGATATTAATGGTGCAACTTTCACCTACTTGGATCACCTGGAAGTCCTTCAGCTATCGATACAACTTCCACTACACACCTTGCATAATCACCAAGTCAATGCCCGTGTGCAAACTTGTGGAACCGCTAACATCACATCCTCTATCATCCTAAAGCAAACATACCACAATGATGAATTTTATCTTCTTCAGAGGAAGTCACTGTCTCCCTTAATGAGAAAGACACCATCAATATCCGATCCAGAGCCCTTTGACGAACCTTCTCTGTTTTTCATGTGCTCAGACTGTCCGCATTCCCGGCAACCTATCTTCTGCTCAAATACTATCTTCTTTGAACCTCTGCTGGAGTCACTCTTGGATTGCACTAGAATACTATCACCACTTAACTTGCACTTGTGTAACCTAAATTTCTCCATATCAAACTTTATTGAACTCATAAAGTTTGACATATCTATTTCTCTTCCTAGCAAAACAACAAATAGTGAACAATTCACACTATTCACAAATAGCACAACCTATTTCAAGAATTATTTTCTGATGTGGGAGGTCAGATAATGCTGCAACCACAAAGTATACTTAGAAATTCAAGAAACTACAAACCTAACGCTTTGATAACACTTATTGCGAAAAATCTCCCACTTTTACAACAAAAATAAGCAGAAAAATGATAGAGAAATTAAAAGTAAACCAATAAAATAGAAAATAGAAGAATTAACGTGGAAAACTCCCAACTCAGAGAAAAACCACGACCCACCATAAAGAAATCCACTATGTGAAAATTTGTTACAATTATACAGAACAAATCTCTCCCCGATCCCAATTATAAGAGCACTCTCTCAAAGCTTTTGACTACTTACACCTTTATTCCACTCTCCAATTAGAGAATACAAAAGGAATTTAATTAGAGTTATCATACTAAGCTTAAAGTGTTTCTAATTGGGATGACTTGATACTAGAGGCATAGGCTCCTTTTATAGGCTTGGAGCCTATGTTCATTCTTCAATTTAACCGATGTGGAAAAAATTGCACTTCTAATATTTTTCCAAAACCCAACACTCAATGTGTCACCCTACACGCACTCACTCGCCAATTCTCGCACTCGTTCACACGATTACTACTGATTAGGCCAGTTGCTTGCTTGTCCCTTGGTTGCAACTGTTTGCTTGTTCATCCACAACACTTTTCTAGATTTAACTTTCAGCTCTTATAACTTAAAACTCAGACTATCTTACAAAATCTCCTTCTAAGAACTTCTTCCTAATCATCTTAGCTCTCTTACCTTAAGATCTGGGCTTCCAATTCCGCTTAGTGAGCTCAAAATTCCCCAATCTTTGCAGCTTTCTCGGGTGATTGAGAAGCTTAAGACACTCTTCAGATTCTTCAAATTTCAACACCAATTCGTTGGAATTTCTTTTTGGCAGCCTAGGATTACCTCCACCATTAGTTGGATTTCACTTAGGCAATAACTCCTTCCCTTTAGCACAAGAGAAATTGAGCAAAATGATTCCTTCTTCACAAACTCCTATTTATACTAAGCTTTGTATGATTAAGAGGTCTACATTGGTGACACCTAGGCCACTAACCTATGTTTAAGGCCTATAATTGCGTCACTTAGCCCTCTAACCGAGTGTTTAAATTGAGATCTTCTCCTTCATTCCGACGCATAAGGCTTGTGTCCAGTTCAACCCTTCTCTCAATGCATGCTCCTAGCCAACACACTCATCGCCCTACCTTAGGTGCCTTCTTCATGCCTTGTCCGTCCAATATAGCCTAAATTGACCTCTATACATCAATGTTTGACGCTCCTCCAATATTAAATTGCTAGCCAACGCCATAGCCTACACCTACAAGTAGCCCACACTTAGCCTCTAACCTCTAATCCTCACGACCAATGCACACCTCGCAGCCGACACCCAACCACTTGTCATGGCACCCCTTTAGCGCTTGCCTTGGTCAGTCGGCTGCTCGCATGCCGCCTCTCTTAGTCCAAGCTAACCTCTATTGAGCCAACACATGCCTCTTGTTAGCCACAACCAATACCAACACTTAGTAGCCCAACTAACCTCTAACATAGGGCCTTCAACGCATGCCTCTTGCCACACCTAGCCTTTCCTTTCCATTTGGGTCTCTAGACGCATGACATGGCTCTAACTCCACAAGCCTTCCAAATCTACTAAGTGTTGAAATGTCTCCAAGTTCTAATACATAGAAAATTTCTGTACATCTAAGCCAAACTCCTTTCCTCTCAGTACCCCAACACTTAAGAAATTTCCTTACCTTAGTCTACTCCACGCCACGGTTCCCTTTACATACACTTGGAATTAATATTTTCTTTCTCTTAATACTTCTACATACTAACAACATCCATAACATGTTATGCAATTAAGTTAACCATAAACATTAGTAACAAAGTAAGTTTCAAGCATAACTACTTAGGAAAAATAAGTTCTAGGGTTTACAATTTACCTTCCCTTTAGAAAAATTTCGTTATTGAAATTTACCTTAAGTTCCTTCTGAAGGGAACCAGTAAAGGTTTGCAGCAGAAGTGGGGATCTATCCCAAATCCTAATTTTTACAGAACATGAATTTTACATAAACAAAACAGAAACATAATGCATTTAATTTAATTTACAGCATGCAAATTATGAAATTGAGAAGAGAGAAAAGGAAATAGAAATACTAACCCTTGAAGATCTAATCTTCTTGTATGATTTCTCCTCTCCAAAAATTCACGAACTCAAAACCCTAATTTGGCCACCACCACGAAAGCTTCTGCAATATTCTATAGGACAAGAATCCAAGGAGTTGTGGGCTCTTGGTTTTTGGAAGAAAAGGAAAAAGATTAAGAGGAAGAAGAGAGTGTGAGAACCAAAGAATAAATTTCTCAAATTGTTATTTTGTGAGTCTCTGTAAAACTCAAGAAGAGGAAGATCGTTACAACCCTCTGTACAACTCCCACAAATGCATGTAATAGAGAGAAAAGGGGAATGGAGTTACAACTCCCTCCCAAAATCATTTTCAAAATAAATTAATAAATAAAAAGGTTTTAATAAAATATTTAATATATATTTATATGATAACCATTTTATTATATAATATATATTAAACTTTATGTTATATCAAATATAACATATAACCTATAGTATAATATAGTATCAAATACAATATAACCTATAATTTTTCATTATCTCATTAATGCATGGTATTTAATATAAATCCCATTTATAGTAAATTTAATTATATGAATCAAATTCACATAATTAATATTTGAAACATATTCAAATATTTATGTTCTCTCACATAAACTTTATATTATAAAGTATCAAATACTTTATAGCAATTGTATCATATATAATTAAATTAAATAAACTATATCTCATATAATTAATTCCCTCAGTTTATTTGAACAATTCAAATTAATCCAAAATTGATTCCCATTTAATCCTCGTTGAGCTACAAAGGGGACCTCAAGGACCTGTAGCTTGAAGCTCTAATGGTACTTGAATAATTAATTAAACTCCTTGAATTATACTATTCAACATTCATTAATTGTCGGACACTCCGATGATATGTAGAAATGCATGTCATCTTAGGCCTTTTACTTAGAATTATGAGGGCTGTTAAGTAGAATATGCGGCAATTATGCTAGAAATTCATAAGAAATTGAGCTTGCGGCGTTCAGCATTAAGAATCCCAGCTAACCCATTATGCGTTCAATTGTCTATTTTTGTAGCTAACGCAGGAAGTGGATGCAAACGCGAAAATCGGACTACCACATAGACGACCGCATAAGGAGAAACTATCCATCGCAAAGGCGAACGCGTTTGATCAATGCATGGGTGTTGCGGTAATCAGCCGCATGCGTCCATCACATAGGAGTTGCGCTCGTCAAGTGATTGCGGTCATCATGTAGAGTTGCGGTTTTAAGCGAATGCGGTCACTGCATGATTGCGGCTACACGTTAAACCATAATAAAGGGATCAACGCAAGGTTGGTGGAATGAACGTATCAACGCATCTCTGGGGAAAACAAAAAAGATGATGTTGACATCTCACCTACCACGCCGTTGGCAGAAGAGGTTCAGAAAAGACTAAATGCATCTTGAATGTCAGAATCAGAGCAGTCCATTAATGCTGTCGGTGATCCAAAATCTATATAAAGAAGCCGATGAGCAGAATATCAACTTGTCCGGGGATTATACCTGCAACCCAGGGTTCATCCCTACGTTCCAGACAAATGCATGAGAAGAAAGCTTGAGAGTTCTTCAACATACCTTCCATCCATTCTGAATGCGCCGAGCCTATCGAGCCGATAACTGATAGATGTCGAGAAGAGTCAAGCTCCTCCACCCACAGCCATGATCACCAACCAGGCAGCCTTAATGCACATTCCGCTGAAAGATAAGTCATTGCTCGTTCCAGTTGTCCGCTCATATCATCATTTTTCTCTATTTTTTATATTGTATTGTATTAAATTTTGGAGTTAAGGAATTAATACACTAAATGTGGTTCCAATATACTGAATATATTTAGTGTTTTCCTTACAAACTCCAATCTCCATCTTCTTTTACTTAGCATCTTTAACTTTCCATTGCTGTCACATATGAGGATTGCTAAGGTAGTTGCATACTTAGTCATGATGAATAATGAGATATGAAGCATACAAAATGTCACAAAACGCACCGAGAAGGTTGTGCGTTGCGCTGAAGTTGTGTGAGTGAATTTGGTTGAGAAAAACCTTATATGTTAGTTGTGAGGTTCTGAAATCAGCAACGCCTGTTCTATAGGCGGAATCGAGAGTGACGGGTTTAGTTCATATGAGTAAAGTCAGCAACAACTAAACTTGCCGACGATAGGGTAAGTGCTTGATCGTATTAAAGCATGGAAGTTCTCATTTGTTCACATGAATGAAGGAACAATCTCTAAATGTCATGGCAAAGTTTTCATGCAGTTACCATTATCTTCAGAGCGCCATCTTTTCATCAATTTAGGCATAACCTTGCACTTTTGAGAGTAAATCCTAACTAACACCACTAACCAGATTCTATAAGACTGCGAGAGTAAAGCGGAAGATTGGAATGCATAGGCAATAATGGAAGAACTTAGAGATAAGCTTCCGGTTTGCTGAGTTCACCACACAAAATAATACCGGACTTCTTGGAGACATTGTTATGCCACAGGGGTATGACACCCTACAACTAGGCAATATTGCCTAACATGGCATCCCTGCTTCACACAGTAGAAATCCCTTTAGAAGAAAGTTCACAGGACATCTATGGGTGGTTAATGTTAACTTATTTTCTTAGCAAATATGGTAATTATGCAAATTGTGATTGGTTCCACGCCTTAGCAGACTCCTAAAGCATTAAAACACCATCACTACTGACAACTCGATTGGGTACACTTCCAGGGTCATCCGAGTACGATCATTCTTAGCAGACATAGTTGACCTAAACATAGGGCATGATATAACCAATTCAGACACCCACTACCGGCCAACACTAATTTCAACCCACTTCCCGACCCTTGGATAGACTTAGGCCTTTTTTTTTATTTGGGTGTACAGCCATAACCCCCCATTCCACTATTCAAACTATTGCTTTTCATTAATCAGAAGTTTTGTCGTGTATCACCTCAATTCTTATCCATATTCTCATTGCATTGTTTTGTTATGTTTAGAAGTAGGTTTAGTAGTGTTAGCTTAGAAACCCTCCTCGCATCTTATTTCAATCTGCCACATCTGCATCAGTGACCTTAATAGTGAAGCGCATACATCTTAAGGTGCGACAAAGGATTCTGCCCCAGATTTGACGGCTCCGGGATCACCCGAGAAACTTGCGTTCGCGTTCATCCCTTAGCGTGAGCGCAAGAAAACTTGTGATAGGATGCCACTCGGTCATACGGCATACATTTGTTAAACACATAGTCAATTCCAATGTATGACATCGACGCATGAACAAGCAAAGCATACTTTGAAGAACAATCAATCGCATAATTGCGTCCACGGAATTCTTTAGTTGTGGTAAATTGACATCCAATTTCT
The DNA here is from genome assembly GCF_009727055.1 of Benincasa hispida. Lineage (NCBI taxonomy): Eukaryota > Viridiplantae > Streptophyta > Magnoliopsida > Cucurbitales > Cucurbitaceae > Benincasa > Benincasa hispida. Next base: position 58,250,189 of record NC_052358.1, read on the forward strand.
CGTCCATCAAGTATCTTGGCGCCATTGTCGGGGAATTGGCATGCTAATTGTTTGTTGAGTTTTGTGTCTCTGCAGGCAACCTTTTTATCTTGGGAGTATTGCAGCTTGTGCGACCAGGTTGCAAACAATATTGAAGTGTAGGCGATGCGCCGAAAGCCAGTATTGAACCCAAGGTAGAAGGGCAATCAGTCACATGAGCCGAAGGTAATTCTAAGCACATGATGGCCAACATGCGCCCAATAATTTCCGGAAGTTCCAATGGTCAGGGCAAGTTCTTTACCCAAGCAGTTGAGAGTAATATCCTGCATGGAAGACTCCTTGCGGTGATAACACTCTTATTTTTCCAAGGACGTCTTCTACTCTATCTTTAACTTGCTTTCTTAGTTTAGGTTATTTTTTATTTTTATTGTTATTTTGGATATATGGCTGCTTCCTTGGTTGTGGTGCGATTGTTCCTTGTAGGTGCAACAATAAGTCTCCTCGGTGCGCAGTACAACGGAAGAATTCCTTTAATCCTTCAATGCATAGCTTCGATCATGTGGATTCCAATGCATAATCACACGCGTTGTTCCGTCTAAGGTTCTTTTCTTGTTATCCTATATGCATTATCCTTTTAAAATTCTATTTTTCCCGATTGTGTTGTTTTGCGATGTTTCTAGGATGGTACGTATAATTCACCGCATCTTCTAATTAATCATTGCAAGGCGTTCCTTACTTTTATTAGCTTCTTCAAAATTTGAAAGTCTTAAGTTTAATTTTGTACAAACCTTTGCTCAAACATTTATTGCATTCCTGTTGATTTTGCTTTTAGCTTTGTGGTGAGAATGCTGCCAACCTCTAAGTTTTGGGGTGGCAGCGATCTCGGAGAATTGCGTTCATTACATTGCGATCATTTGAAAAAAAAAATGGTGAAGAAAATTTTTGAGAATAATAACTCCACTGTCAACGCAATGGGGAAACTGATAACTTGTAGAAACACAAGTTATTTATATCGTTTTATTTAGATTATACGGTAAAAAGAAGAAAAAATTGCATCGACAGTATAGAAATTGGCTTAGAAATATGAAAATTGTAAAGTATTGTGAGCACACCCACTAACCCCATTGTGTTGGAGAAATGGAATATCCAAGTCTTTGTTTTGCAGGAAATAGGTCACCGCATGCGTTAATTGCTCGAGGACAAAAATGAACAATGCATCCACACAGCATGGGGCAATCGATCAAAAACGGAAGATCAATGCACATTTTAAGCGCATGCGATGAA
>NC_052358.1:58251782-58255702 GCF_009727055.1 Benincasa hispida
TCATGTAGTGCATGTCATAAGTTTTCTTATGCTAGAACCAAGTATAATTCCAATGCAAGTTTCTCAGATTGACCTGAGGTCGAACACGGGGATTGTTGTTATTTAAATGCGATACTAATGTGTTAACATAAAGAATAATGAATTTGGTTGTAGAAAAGTAAATTGCGGTGAAAGTAAATTGCGATAGTAAAATAAAGTGCTATAAAGTAAATTGCAATGATAAGAACATGACTAAACTATTAATGATACATGGTGAGGACTGGCTGTGAAGTTGTGCAAAAGAGTCTAATGAATGCGATGTCAAGTCTTGTGAATGAATCAGAAAGAGAATGGGTTGAGGGAAAGGACATCGCAAGCTTGTCAATCTTATTGAGGATGCAACTCAGGTTCCGCTTTCCCTTGGCTTACACCTTTCAGTGATCGGCCGCTTTCCCATACATCTATGGTGAAACAGGGATGAACGTGATGAACACAAGGTTGTTTCCATCTTTGGAAATAATTCTCGCTTTAGTTAACGCATTCTTCCAACCTTCTCTCGATAGGCGGAATAACATCTTCACTTCTGCTCTCACAGGAGATGCCGTCGAGCATGTTTTAGCTAAACTTAGCCAATTTCCTTAACAAGGATTAACTCACTCGTTTATCCTTTGCCTTTACCCAGGGGATTAGTGACACATGATGGAGAAAATGGATGATGAATGTGTGGAAAAGAACAGAGAGATAATAATGATTCCGATAATGATATTAAAACCTAAGGATAAGCATTTGATACAAATCGTGAATGAAAGATTAAAGATAGATGAACACAGTAAATGAATTAGAAAAATAAGAACAAATACGGAAAGAGTGTCAATGTCTTGACACAGATCTCGATCGGAGTCATTGTGCTTGTTGGCGTGTGGAAGAAATGGAGTGGAAAGCTTCCCTCTCAGGCTTGCTTTCCAGGTAGAAGTGACCTCTCGCATAGAGCTTCTTCTTCGAGATGGAAAGAATTTTTTGCTTGGAGATTTACCTTTTAGTTTTGTCTCTTCATTCTCCCAGATTTTCTTTCGATTGTCTCTTCAGACCAGCCTCCTTAACATTGAATTTGATAAAGCTATTTATAGACCTTGGCTCCTTCTGTATTAGTGGTCCCACTTTGAAAATTTGATAATTCCTGCCATGGCGTAGTGGAAATATCCGCTCTACTCCACGATCAATTTGTCAGAATCGTACAAAAGAAAAGCTGTACATTTGTCAGAAGTCCATGCGAATGCGTTGCTCTTCTCATCTTCGATCGATCGATCGCAGCATGCGGTGTAGTTGTTTTGATCTCTTATCGATTACCGCATGCGGTGGAAATACGTTGATCGCTTGAATCCATGATCGATAGTCGCATGCGATGCAATTGCGTTGATCTTTTTCGTTCTTAATCGATTGTCGCATGCTGTGTGGATGCGTTGTTCATTTTTGTCCTCGAGCAATTAACGCATGTGATGACCTATTTCCAGCAAAACAAAGGCTTGGACATTCCATTTTGCCATCGCAATGGGGATAGTGGGCGTGTTCACCGAATGATAAAAAGGCAAAGGGTTCCAAGCGGATACTTGGGTTTACTTCTTGTGGTGATCGTTCTTGCGATCTCCTTTCCTTATCATTGCGCCACTACTTCTTTGGTTTGGGTTGGATGGTGGCACATGTGAAGACAATGAGGCCTTTTTGTAGGAAGACTAGGGGCAATGTGAGGAATCCTTTGAGAAGCACCCTTTCTCAGGATCTTCGGTGCGATGGATGCCTCTGTGAATTTCAGGCATGGCTCTTCGGTCAATGCCTATGCCCACTAACCGAGGCACAGGCTCGAAATCGTCACGGGAAACAATATTGACCTTACACGGGCCAACAAAACCTCGAATCTGCTTCGCAATAAGCTGGCCTAACATCGATTTTGAAATGTCGCGCGCTATACAGTATGTGGCCATGACTCGATTCCTTGGAAATCTTTTTTCTGTGTTGTTGGATGAGTCGCCGTTCACTGAATTCTACCCAAAAGTTGCGCCTGTCTGCAGAGCTTGTGGAATGAGGGTTCAATGCCCTGTCAATGATACCACCACTTGATGCTCGGTTGCAACATTATACCTTCAGCAGCATTCCTCATGTGTTTTCTTCAGATCATCAATTAACTATGGTTACAAACACAGATCTTACCAGGAGGGGTTCTTCAACTGATAGAGAGCTCATTGATGTTTTGCAGATAATGCATTTGGGGTTCCAATGTCCTTTAAGGGCCCCTTTTAACTTTTGAAGAAATTAATGAGGGTTGTTAAGCAGAATATGCGGCAATTATGTGAGAAATTCATAGAAATTAACTTGCGACGTTCAGCTGATAAGGAATCTCAGCTAACACCATTATTATATGTGTATTATGCATTCATTGTCTATTTTTGTAGCTATACGCAGGAAGTGGATGCAAAGCAGAAACCAGGACTACCGCATAGACGACCGCATACAAGAAACTAATCCATCGCGAAGGCGAACGCACGTTCGATCAACGTATGAGATGTTGCGGTAATAGCCGCATGCGTCCATACGCATAGGAGTTGCGCTCGTTCAAGCGATTGCGATCATCGTATAGAGTTGCGGTATTAAGCGAATGCGGTCACTGCATGATTGTGGTACACAATTAAGCATGATAAAGGGATCAAACGCAAGGTTGGTGAATGAATGCATCAATGCATCTCGTCGGGAAAATAAAAAAGATGATGTTGACATCATCACACTACCACGCTGTTAGCAGCAAAGGTTCAGAAAGGACTAAAATACGCCATGAAATGTCAAAATTAGAGTAGTCCATTAATTTTATCGTGATCCAAGGCTCTATATAAAGAAGTCGATGAGTAGAATTCGCAACTTATCCAGGGATATTACTGCAACCGCAGGGTTATCCTTGGCGATCCAGAAAATGCGTGAGAAGAAGTGGTTGATCGCATTGCTTAGTGTGAAGCTGTAGCAACGCCTATCTATAGGCGGACGGCAATGCTTTGTCTATGAGTAAAGTCAGCAACAACTAACTGCCGATGAGGATTAAGTGGTTGATACGCAATAAGCAATGTAAGCAATTGTTCACTAGAGATAGGAACAATCTTATGTCAGCACATGCGGTTACTTTGTCTTATGAGCGCATCTTTCATTATTTAGGCATACTTGGAGAGTAGTCTAAAACCCAAATCTAAGACTCGAGAGAGTGGATTGGAACGCATAGGCAAGAATGGGGAACTTAGAGATAAACTTGTTTTCCTATCACATATGCGTATGCACCCTACGATAGAAATTGCATGCGTTCTAGGAGGTAGGATATGGTAGTTGTATGTGGTCATCTCGACAACTTATGCATACCCAACCGCATACGTCCTAGATTTAAGTTTTAAGTTATGTGTAATGATCGCATGGCTTGCGTTGACTAAGGTTGCCCTTAGGGTCACTCTTAAGGATTGAAAATGAAATCATTCCACATTTTTCTATTTCCCATTCATTTGTTTCATGTCATGAGTTGTCGTGTTATTACCTCTTTTCATATTCTCATTGTGTTGTTTGTTAGTTAGGAATAGGAGTAGTTGTTAGCTTTAGAAACCTCCCCATCATTTTTTATTTAACCGTCGCATGCACGATTACCAGCATACATCTTGCTACTAAGTCTCTAAGTTCGAACCAGGATCACCTAAAAGACTTAACGTTCGCATTATACTTGGCGTGAGTGCAAGAAAACTTGTGATAGAACGCAGGGTCATCGCATACATTTGTTAATGCACAGTCATTCCAATGCATGCCATCAATGCATGACAATCAATGCATACTTCAAGAACATGCAATTGCATATTACGTCCACGAAATTTTAGTTTTTTAGTAATTGACATCTAATTTTCCCGTCATCAAGTTTTGTGGCG
>NC_052358.1:58256487-58262357 GCF_009727055.1 Benincasa hispida
CGTTGCCGGGGAATTGGCAGCTATGGTCATCCTAGTGAAATGTAAGTCTTAATTATGAACGATGTTATATAATGAGACTAGTCATTTCGTGGTCCGATATTATACAAACTCCTTTTTATAGAAAACCCTACTCACATGCCTCCACATGAATGATCAGGATCAGATCATTTGCACCAATTTACACAATTGTAACATTTACAAAGCAGATCGTACTCGTGGTGTCACCAGGATAAGGTATTCAGCCTTATCCATCTACTATAAACCATTTAGATTATCACTTAAATATGATCTACCTGTATGTCTCTACATACATGTTTAAGCTACATATTATAACCTTGGATCTTAGTTTATTGGTTTCAGGGTTTAATGCTACTAAATGTCAAATAAAACATCTTATATTTTATTAAATAAATAAAATATTTGTACAGTACAATTACAAACTATAGGACCCTATGAGATTTAAGGCATCCTATGAAGCACAGATATTTCATGTGACGTAAAGAATCATTATCAGACACGTATCGGATACTGATACTTCTAGATACTTTCCAGAAACATATTTGACACGCGATTTGACGTATCTATACTTTCAGATACTTTCCAGATACGTATCTAACACGCGATTTGACGTATTTATTTATATGCATACTTTTTTTTTTAAAAAAAAAGACAAGTAACTCATATAATCTTTCCCTATCTAAAATTAGGCAACCTATTTAAAAAGCTCACTACTCGAGTTCAAAACTAAAAGAAAAAAAAATAACAGACCAAGTCCTAGACTAGAATCATCTAATCTCCATCTTCACATTTGAATCCCCACAAAGTCCACCCAAATATAAACCATTTGGATATCTTCAACAATAAGCTCTTCATTTATCTTCATACTTCTCTCTTTAATCTTCTTCTTCTTCTTATTTGCAATATGAGTCACTTTTCTATTGCATTTTATTAACTCTTGTACTTCAACATCTTAAATGTTGCTTTTTTTGTATTATATTTCAGTGTTTGTATTCTATTTTGTGATATTGTTATTAATTTGTATGTTAAATTTATCTATATCCTAGTTTTTTTAAAAGAAAAAAAATGGATCTTCATCATATCAGTATCCTCATTTTTTAGAAATATATATTTAAAACATATAAAAAAAAATGACGCATCCTTAGACGTATCCGTATCTTAGTTTTTTAGAAATTGATTAATTACCATATCCAATCGTATCCGTATCATGTAGCCATATTTGTGTCTGTGCTTCCTAGAAGGTATCAACCCAAACACCTTCACACAAAGAGATGTGGATATTTTCTTTTCATTTACTCTTCAGTTTCCTATGTGCTTCTTCTATTATGTGATTCCTCCATAACCCTTTCACTAACGAAATAGTTTTATTCCTCGGCACTTGTTCCTTTTTATTTAAAATCTACACCGACTCCTCTTCATAGGATAAATTCTCTTTTAACTGTACTGGTTGATCTTGTAGAATGTGTAAAGGATCAGGTACGTACTTCCTTAATGAAGATACATGGAAAACATGATGTATCCTAGATTATTCTGATGGTAGGTCTAATCTATATGTTGTTGGTCTGACCTATTCTATTATCTCATAGGGTCCAATATATCTTGGGCTTAACTTGCCTTTTCTACCAAAACGAAGTATTCCTTTCCATGGAGATAATCTGCGAAATACATGATCCTAACTTTAAATTCCAGTTCTCTTCTTCGCTTAACTGTATAACTTTTCTGTCAGACTCAAGCAATCTTCAGATTCTCCCTGATCAACTTTATGGTTTTTGAGGTTGCTTGTAATAAATCTGGACCTATTAACTTTCATTCACCAACCTCATCCCATTTTAGGGGTAAGATCAGGTAGATAGTTGGGGACATAGGGTGCTAGACAAAATTCACTCATACTCGATTTTGGGGATAGTAGAGAGGTTGTTCCCTTAAGTGCTAACTTTAGGTCTTGAACAAGGGGCCTTACCCTCTCATTGGCCCGAGAGGGACTCGATTTAGTGATTGGATCACAAACCAATTGTTCATTAGAGGATCAGTGGGACTTAAGAAGCAAGATGTAATCTCGAGGGTAAAACAACTTTTGACCCAGCCTTTATTACGAACGACCTGTGAAGGATTAACTTACCAATCATGGTTACATTGAATGGACACAATATATCTATAGTGAGGGGAGTGCAACTATTGGGCTTTACTGGAGTGACCCGGTAGTTGACGAATAGTGGTTAATTAGGTTTAAGAGTTTAACTACTTAATCTCGAATCAATGAAACCCATGATTTGTAGGTCCATGAGGTCCCCATACTAGCTTATATCGGACTAAACCTTAGAATAGTGTGACAAAAAAATTTGAAGTGTTCGAATTTGGTTTTTGGAGAAAAGCGTTAAATATATACGATGTATTTAATCTAATGTTTAATTGTGAATTAAACATAAAGAGAGAGAATAGGGATTATGAATAGAGATTCATATTAATTGGGATTAGTATTGGATTTAATATTAAATTAAATTAATTAAATTATTTAATATTAATTTAATTTTAAAATTAATTATTAGAATTAATTTTACATTTAAATGGTATTGGTCAAAATTGCAATGAAAGTCAAAATTTTGACTTTTGACTTTGAAAGTCAAAAGTCAAAATAGTTGACTTGGACTTTTAGAGTCAAACTTTGACCTTTGACCATGTTAGTAGAAAGATCCAACAATTTTGATTGGGAAAATTCAACATTTGCATTGCTAAGTGTTGTCTTCAACTGAAGATACTTGCCCCACTAATTCCACTTTGAGTTAATGGATTTTTTAGTGTCAAATTCTCATCAAACTCAAATTTGCATGTTTTGCACGATGTGGCCTATAAAAGAAGAGTTTTATGATTTTTAGCATTCTTGGCCATGTGGATTTTTATGAGATTATTTGATAATCTTAACCTATTTTCTCACAAAAATCCTTAACCTTTTTCTCTCCAAATTAGTCACTCACTAGATCCCACCATCCCGTTCTAAGGCTGGAGAATAATTGGGAAGACTCTCATGGTCGTCTATAAATCGCTCGTGAGGAGATTAGAGCTAATTTGGAGAAGATTTGAAACTACAAAGGTTGTATATCTTATTTCCTTCTATTCTTAATTTAATTGCATGCTTATTCTTTGAAATTAACCTAATTATAGTACTTTAGATCAGTTATTTCTTCCATTGCGCATGTGTTCGTTCCTTCATGCTAGTTCCAGATCGTGGGTGGAGTAGTTACATTCATGCTTCTTCAGTTGTCTGGAAGCATAAGCCACCACTTTTCCTTCCTGCATCAACACACACCCAAGGCCTTGTCTAGAGGCCTCATAATAAATCTCAAACTCCTTACCTGGAATTGGAAGAGTCAAAATAGGTGCGAATACCAACCTTCGCTTCAACTCTCAGAAGCTCTGCTCACAACTCTCTAACCATTCAAACTTAGTATCCTTCCTAGTTAAACTGGTCAGTGGAAGAGCTATCTTTGAAAAGCCCTCAACAAATCTCCTGTAATAACCCATTAAGCCAGGTAAACTACGAACTTCAGTAACTGAAGTAAGTTGTTCCCAAAAATACTACTTGATCGAGCCAAAATTTGCACTTACTAAACTTGGCATACAACCGCTTCTCACGTAGTGTCTTTAACACAATCCTCAGGTGTTCTGCATGCTTCTCCCTGCTATCTGAGTAAATCAGGATATCTTCTATGAAGACAATCACAAATCGATCTAAATATGAATGAAATATCCTATTCATCAAGCCCATGGTTGGGGCTTGTTTAAGCCAAATGGCATAACTAAGAACTTATAATGCCTATACCTGGTCCTAAAGGCGATTTTTAGAACATTCATCTTCTTTAACCTTCAGTTGATGGAAACCTGACCTCAAGTCGATCTTAGAGAACACTGATGCTCCCTTTAGCTGATCGAACAAGTCATCAATATTAGGTAACGGGTACTTATTCCATATCATTACTTTGTTCAGCCGTCTATAATCAATACATAATCTAAGAGTATCGTCTTGTTTTTCACAAACAAGACTGGTGCTCGCCATGGTGAAACATCGGGCCTAATATAGCCTTTGTCTACTAGTTCCTACAACTAAATCTTCAATTCTTTCAACTTAGCAGGTGTCATTCTGTAGGGTGCCTGAGAAATAAGCATTGTTCCTGGAATCAAATCAATAATAAACTCCACTTCCCTATCAGGTGGTAATCCTGACAATTATTCAGGAAACACATCAACAGTCATATGGTCACATGGTCACATGGGCAAAATATGTTGTGCATGGGACTATTGGAACATTTTTCGGTCCCAGTTTCTTCACCTATGGAACAGTCACATGGGCAAAGTATGTTGTGCATCATTTACTTAACAATTTCCTGGCCTTAACTGTTGAAATCCTGGTCCAGCTCAGTCAATGATTACACTTGACACCGTCTCAAACTATTATGAAAAACTTTCCTATTTCCTGTGAACGCTACCTCGACTTCCCCATGTGTCCTGAACAACACTTCTTATTATAGCAATCTACAGACACATAATATCTAAATAGAAAATCCATCCCCAGATAACATCAAACGCTAGCAATTTTAAAGGAATTAAATCAATCAACATCTTTTACCCCTCGATCATAACTTCACAGTCTTTATAGAATTCTTTTACTACTAGCACCTTAGGCATATTTTCTATCATCCTATCAATAGTCAATGCAAACATGCTGGAAAAAAATGAATGAGTTGAGCCTAGATCTAACAAATATATATGTAGGTCACTTAAAGATAATTACTGTACCAGTCACAACATCTGGTACTTCCTTGGCCTCCTACTGGGTCATAGCAAAAACTCTTCCCTACTGTCATGGGCGTCTAGCTGCACCTTTTTGCTTGGTTCCTCTGGTACCTTCACCTTCAGCCTAAATTGGCCTAGGCTGATTTACTGTTTGAGAGGTCGCTCTCTGTTTAGCCCATGTCTCCTGGATCAACTGAGGGTATTCCCTCTTATAATGGTCCGTCTGCCCACACTGGTAGCAGACATTTCTTTTGCTATAACACTACCCCAAATGGTTCTTACCACAATTCAAATATGGGGGCTTCTAGACTCACCTATACACCCTGACCTGGATCCTCTAGTCGAAATAGCTAGCTGACTGGACCTTCTCCTACCCTGCCTTTGCTGACTCCCAACTCCACTGCCTCTGGAAGTCACTACCCACTATAATGGGCTTAAAGTTCCTCCTCCCTAATATTCTTTGGATAAATCTCCATTGCTCTTCTCTGCTCACCTGATCCTACAAGTCATTTCTCACAGTTTCTCTATCCTACTACTCCTTTGTCAAACTCTTTTCAACTCTTAATATTGTCTCTACTAATTGAGAAAAGTGTTGGGATTGGTGTCCTAATTCTCCCGGAGTCTCGTTGTTTGTAATGATACACATTGTTTTATGAATAAAATAACTGTTATTTCATTATGGCATTTACTCATATCTAATAAACAAAGCATGTATATGTAATATACAAGTAGATCATGCCTTAAGTGATAACCTAAATAGGTCTGTAGTATAAGGATTAAGGTGGGATACCTGATCCTGGTGAAACTACGGATACAACCCGCTTTGTAGAGGTTTGCAATTGTTGTAAACTACTACAGATGGTAGATCCTGGCCATTCATGTAGAGATATGCGAACGAGAGTGTTCTATGCAAAGAGTTTGTATAAGATCAGGAGATGGCTAGACTCTGTATATAACACCGTTGATATTGGAGACTTACATCTCACCTAAACGACCATAGGTGACACGACCTCAATCCTGAGTGTTTTGGGAACTCCTGCCTTTAAGGGCGGTCCTTTGATTAG
>NC_052358.1:58263460-58281521 GCF_009727055.1 Benincasa hispida
ATCCTAGCTCCCAAATCAGACAAGTCCCAAAAAGGTAAACATGTTGAGTTGAAATCTGGCACTCTCACCCATACGGTCGCATACGGAGAAATTCTCCATCGCAAACAGGCACATACGTTCAACGCATGGGTGTTGCGGTAATCAACTGCATGCGTCCATCGCATAGGCGCCGTGAATGTCAAAATCAGAGCTGGTCCATTAATGTTGTCGATGATCAAGCTCTATAAATAGAAGTCGCTGAGCATAACTTTAGATGATCCAAGGTTTCCATCCAAGTTTCAGCCTTCGAGCGGAACCTTGTGATCCAGACAAATGTGTTAGAAGAAAGCTTGAGAGTTCTTCATCTCCTTCATCCATTCCGAGTGACGACCGGATTAGATCTTGAGAGAGTTAACTCCACCGCCCTTCCATGGCACCACCGGCAGCCTTGACACACATCTGTTGGGAGTAAGACATTGCTTCTAGCTGGTCCTTTCGTTTTCTCTGCTTTTCTTATATTATATTGTATTACATTTTGGATTAAGAAATTAATACATTGTGTGTTCAATGCATTTCTATGTTTCCTTCGATTCCATCTCCATCTTCCTTTACTAGCATCCTTAACTTTCATTGCATTACTTATTGAGACTGTTAAAGTATCACATACTTAATAATGCGGCATAGGAATATGAAGCATGTAGCAAACCACCGGGAGGTGTGCATTGCGTGAGTCTTATAAGAAAACCTTATTTGCATAGTGTGAAGTTGTAGCAATGCCTGTCTATAGGTGGACGCAACGCTTGTCTATAAGTAAAGTCAGCAACAACTAACTGCCTGGGAGGGTAACTGGTTGGTCGCATTAAGCAATGTAAGCAAGTATTCACTAGAGATAGGAATAATATTACGTCAGCCAAGTTTATGCAGTTACCTTGTCTTATGAGCGTATCATTCATCATTTAGGCATACTTGAGAGAGTAGTCTAAAAACCCAAATCTAAGACTCAAGAGAGCGGATTGGAACACATAAGCAAGAATGGGAACTTAGAGATAAGCTCCATTTGCTATTACACAGTGTATGCATCCTACGGATAGGATATTGCATGCGCCCAGAAGTAGGATACGGTGGTATGTGGTCATCATGCTTATGTGTGAGAGCACGTGAGCGGGTTATGGAGGCTTAGGCATAGGCTTCTCGACACTATTGCATATATCTCGCATGCGTCCTAGACATTAGGCACAAGTATGTAAGCATGATCGCATAGTTTGCATTGGCTGAGGTTGTCTCTTGCGGTCAAAACTTAGGGTTTGCCGATGAAGACATCTTCACATTTTATTACATTTTTCCATGCATTTACACGTGTTAACAGTTGTTGTGTCTCTACCCTTCTCATTCATTTACTTCCAATTGCTTTGGCCTGTTAGTTAGGGAGTAGGAGTAGTTTTAGCTTAAAACCTCCTCATCATTCTTTTATTCATCCGCCGCATACACATCCACCGCGATAGAGATTTAGTCTATAAGTCTTGAGTCGACCTGCGGATTCACCGGAGAAACTTGTGTTCGCTGTTATACTTAACGTGAGCGCAAAAAACTTGTGACGGGAACGTGTATGGTCATTGCATACATTCATTAACGCATAGTTTTCATTCCAACGCATGACACCGACGCATGAGTACTCAATGCATAACCTTAAGACATGCATCGCATAATTGCGTTCACTAATTTTCGTCACCAGTTAGTTATCATTTATATTTATAATAATATTAATTATTGGGATATATTATCTCTTTTTCTCTAATAACCAATTGAGTGGGAGGTTATTGGTGGTTTTATAGTAACCGTGAGATAAAAGAAAAAATGTTTTCCTAATTTTTGTAAGAAAGATTTTTTTTTTTTTTTTAAGATTTTCAATCTTGGAAATTACTCACGGAGAAGTTGTCGAGTAAATAAGATTTATTAAGCGATAGCTTGGAGTTAGCTAAATGATCGTGGAGTGTTCTTAGGCGATAGACTTTCAGCTAAGCAATGAGCTAAACGATCGCATAGCTTTTGCTAGACGATCGCATAGCTTTTCCTAAATGATTGGGCATCGTCCTATACGATAAGTTCTTCCATCTCCCACTTACTCAATCATTTACACGATTGTGTTTCCTTCTGTTTTCTGCCTCAAATCCAAGTCCACACAGAGCCCACCCTCTGGATTCTTACACCGAGAATACCAAGATAACCTTCTTGGTGGTGTCATAATCAACTCGACACTGTCGAGGTTCTGTGGAGGCCGTTCGTGGTGTTCGGGGTGTTCGTGACCTTGGCAATCGCTCAGTTTGAGTGCGCAGTGTTCATGCATGTAGCGGTCATGTTGGACGAGCGTTCTTCTGTTGTTGTGTGATAACGAGTAGAAATACACGTTATTACAGCTCAAATAAGTAAAACAATGAGAAAATGTGATGGTAAAAATATGCAATATCATGTCCAAAAGCACTAACTAAGGAAATTGTGATCGCATGCGCCCATCGCATAAAAGCAGTTAATTTACTTATTTTGTGCAGGAAAAATGCATTGGCGCAATTAAGATTGCAATCCAAAGGAATTAGGCACCAGCTTGCTTGAAGATTGTGATCACAAAGTCATGCAATCGTATGCGATCATGAGAAGTTGCTAAAAAAGGTGGCCGCATAAAGACGGCGCATCAAGGTGACAACATAATAAACCATGATGGGACAGAAAGCTGATGACGATCGAATCCGAATTTAGTTGACAAGTCATTAAAACCACACTGTAGCAAGTACACTCAACTCTTAGTGACCATTAATCGGCACATCAGAGTAGGAGATTTAATGACCGCCCATCATTGCAATCATTAGAAAGGAAGGCAGCTTCACCTTGAGCTCTATAAATACCGAAGGCCACCAGTGTAAAAGGAACAACAAAGGATAGATAGAATATATACAAGTTATAGAGTCGTTAGTCTGTTCACATACATACTCATACTTAAAGGACGAAGACGAGCAAGGAGTCGAAGAAGCCGAGAGATCATTCCTGGACAGATCGAGAGACTGCCAGAAAGCGCTACAAAGGGAGAGAGGGCCAACACTTTCGAGAATCTGGATAGAGTTGGAGTGAAAAAGACAGTATAAAAGGCCACGGGAAGCAAGACATTGCTTACTGGGCTTTTTATCTCTAAATTCTATTTGCTATTTTGTATTCAACACTTTATTTATAGAAAATGGAAATCTCATTTCAATCCATGTTCAATTTCTCCACACTTCGCGCATGAGTAGCTAAATTTTCTAATGGGTTGAGAAGTACTTAGCTAGCATGACTTAAGATTTACACTTTATACGATCATCTTGTTTTATGTATGCATCATTCACCCTTTAGAGACACTTGAGAGAGTAGTCTAAGATAGAATCTAGACTTGAGAGAGTCAGATTAGAATCTAGGTTTGAGAGAGTCGGATTAGAACCGCATAAACAAGAAATAGAAACTTAGACATAAGTTCTATTGCTATTTACACATCGCATGCGCCCTAGAAATAAGATATGATAATATGCGGTCACCTCGTTTTATGTGTGCAATATTCATCATTGCATAGACAATAATAGAGGCTTAGACATAAGTCCTATCGACTTCTCTGTATACTTCACATGCGTCCTAGAAATAGGAATTATGGCATTTGCGTTGAGAAATGACGTGTTGTTATTTGTGTGTAGTATAATCGCATAACTTGTGCATAATCTTAGGAAGTGTTAGCTAAACCCCTTCTCAACTCCTTCGTCGCATACTCATTGTGACTCTTGATTTCATCAACTCTGTGTTCAAACTCCATCGCATAGGAAATATTCTTAATCAAAACACCATCCAACTTATTTATTTTCACCACCGCAAGAGAATCGAAATAACTGTCGCATATTTACTCAGTAGTCCCTGTGTTTGACCCTGGACTTACCAGGTAACCTAGTGAGGCTTATACTTGGGTCTTATTAGGAAAACTTGCATGTTCACCGCATAACAAATCACTACAAACTCACACCATAATTGCATCACAATTCACAACGCATCAATATGTTGTTGTGATCGAGCATTCATGATCAAGGAACTCAAAGATAAGTCTACAAAAGTGTGTTGCTCTTGTCCTTGATCTTTTGTATAGCATGCTGTAATTTCTGTATTTTAGCATAGCCGTATGTTTCCATTTGTGATTGTAATTGTAAAGTTCATATATGATTGTAATTTGGAATGATCCTTCCGCTGCTCATGGAAATCCTCGTGTTCGATTTCCTTCAAAAAATCCTTCCAGTTAGTTATGGCAGCCACTGGAGTCCGAATCTCGTTCCTTAATCCATTCTCAAAATGTTTGCATTTGTCTTTCTCTTCAGCTACAATAGTATAAGCATACATGGATAGCTCAGTACATCTCTGCTCATATACTACTATTGAAATCTAGCCTTGGACCAGCTTCAAGAACTCATTTCTCTTCGCCTCATGAAATGAATTGGGGTAATACTTGTCTTCAAAGACCCTCTTGAATTCTTCCCATGTTATAACTTCATTACTGCTTCTCCTTGAATTTCCACCAATTCTCTGCCCTCTCCTGAAGCAGAAATACAGCTAACTCGACCTTTCATTCATCAGGAACCTCATCACACGAAAACATTTCTTGATCAAATTTGCCAAACCTCAAAATCTGTCGGGTTTATCGTACCCTAGTATGTTATTGCTCCTAGTGTTTTCATTCTTTCTATTCCATATTTCTTCTTTAGATCCATCTATACCCACACTGGCTGCTAACCTTTATGCTATCCTATAAAAAAAACCTTGTCCTCTATGTTAGGGCTAGCTTTATCTTGAGGGGTGCTAAACTCTCCCTCAGATGTGGCTTCCCGTGCTATTAGTTCCCTATTAGGGTCATAGTCCCCACGTACTTCAGGTTCTCTATTGAGGTATTAATCCCTTTGTACTACGGGTTCTCTGGTAGGGTCACAATCCCCATCTGCCGTTTGCTTACTTAGTCTGCCACTTCTTTGAGGCATCTTTCCTATAATAGTTCACAATCATTAAGTACAATACAATATTCACATGCCCCTAATCTAATGCATGATCCTATTTTTTTTCCAAAATCTTATGCTCGATACCAACTTGTCACACCCCTTCTAGACTACCTTCTTAATCTGGAAAGAGATGTGATGATAGTAGATGTCAACCCTCTTATAACACCCACAACCTTACCTACTGTTGAAACTTGTTTTCGTCACGTCTGTTGTACTTGATAAGCAGTTAATGTACATATATATATAACCTCAACTCCACACATCCTCAACCATATTTACAAGTATACCAACTCTATTATCACACAAAAACACTACCAAACTTATATACAAAACCAGAACAATTACGCATGGGTTATATTACAACAAAACCATCTAGGGTTCTACCCTTTACCCCTAATATGTACATGAAAGTCTTAATACTTAAACAAAACATGATGAACCACCTAAGCTTCTGATTCTCTGAGATCTTTGAGCTTTGTGGCAGACTAGCAAATCAACTAACATTGAGGAATTGGCCAGTACCTGAGAAAGTGAAAACATTTGAAAAAGGTGAGCTGAAAATGCCCAGTGAGTGACTTTCAAACATACCTACATAAAGAACATGATATGCAAGCATAGTTTACTAAGTAAAGCATGTATTTCTATATCTCAGGGTTAAGAAGCAATACTATTTCCATAAAAGAATATAACATTACTGTGAGTATTTCTAAAACCCTAGAAGCTCAGACATCGTTGGTTTGCTTGAAAACTAATCATTATTCTTTGCCTTAGTTGAGAGAGATCCCTTTTGCTTGATCACTCAACATCGATAACCTTAACTGGTGTAGAGTAATCTCGATACTAATCATACGAGCACGTAGATATCCCTTAAAGACTATTAGTAGTATGTATACCCTGGACACCGTCATCTCCTTAGGTATCAGAGGACTCGAATACCTTCATCTCCTTCGATATGGGGTCATTTGATAAAAATATTTAAAACATGCTATTAAGCTAAAATCATAGTATTTCAAGTATTAAGCATTCCATTGAAAACATAACTCGGAAATAGTATAGTCATAGGAAATAACTCATATTTAGGAATGCTTAATAATGCATGGGTTCAATCATGACACTCAAGCATGTTTCTTAAAATTCTCTCAAGATTTGTCATACTTTGGACTTAAAACATGTTTCGAAATCAAATAGATATGCTTAGAAATTTTGGCACAAAGCTTACTAAAAAGACATGCTTCATTTTACTTAAAGCTCTAATCTTTTAAAAAGAAGAACCATGCGTCCAAACAATATAGGCTATCTCATGTCAAAGCATGCACTTATCAAAATCATGTTATAAACAGGTAAACACATTATACTTTAGGTAATCATGTGTTGGAATCATCATAAAAAACTTGTAATATAAATCATGGAAATTAAGTTAAGGTAAATCCTTATTAAAACTAGCCACTCATTGTCTTGTGCTATCCCTCAAGGATTATAAGCTTCTCCCAATTGCATTTGCCCTATGACATGGATTAGTACCCTTGGTTATCAACACTGGCTCCCTTTTGAGCTTAACTATAGTGTTAAGTCTTAATTATTTACCTAGAATTTCCTTTACAAACTTACGAACGCTTGGCGTCCTACCAACACCTCACCCAACACTTAGCCACTCAACTTGCAACTTTGTCACTTAGGCGTTAGACACACGTGCATGGGCATTTAGGTTGGTGCTAGGATACGCACATTTTACCGAGGTGTTAGGCACTCGTTGGTGCTAGACTTAGTGCGCTCTTGGCGATGGTACCCTTCCGCCGTACAACCTCAATGTGTCATCCCGCACACATACTCGCCAATGCCCATACAAGCTCACGTGTACTCTTACCTAGGCTAGCTGCTTGCTTGTCCCTCGGTTGCAGTTGCCTGCTTGTTCATCACAACACTTATCCATATTCAAATTTTTGCTCTTATAACTTAAAACCCAGACATTATCTTACAAAATTTCCTTCTAAGAACTTCTTTCTATCATCTTAACTCTCTTACCTTAAGATTTGAGCTTTCAGTTCTGCTTGGTGAGCTCAAAATTCCCCAATATTTTCAGCTTACTTGGGTGATTGAGAAACTTAGGACACTCTTCATATTCTTCAAGTTTCAGCCCCATCTTGTGGGAATTTCTTCTTGGCAGCCTACGACCACCTTCTTTGTCGATTGAATTTCACTTAGGCAGCAGCTTCTTCCCTTAAGCACAAGAGAAATTGGGTAAACTAATTCTTTCTTCACAGATTCTATTTATATTAAGTTTTGCATGATTAAGGTGTCTAAATTGATGACACCTAGGCCACTTGAAGAAACTCTTATACAAGAGTACCTCTGAGCGGAAACAGATCTTTCTAAAAGCATTATGATAGAATTACCACATTTACATTCACACATATAAATTTGCATTTAAACTACTAAATTACCGGCATGCTTAAAGATAAACAATATGAGAACAAGAAAATTTACCAATTGAAGACTTACTTCTCGACAAATCTCACTCTCTCCACGAATGGATGCTCTCGCTCTCGCTAAAATAACAAGCTATCTTTCAGCAACACCCGATCATCTACCACGAACGGACTCCACATGAACAGATGAAGATAAGGACGACACCACCACTTCGAACCCTCGATATTCTCAAAGTGAGAATCCAAAGAGTGGGCTCTGTTCGGATTTGGTAGAGATGAGAAGGAAAAGATATCGTATACAACGATCAAGCAAGTGGGAGAAGACAACGTCTATCGTATAGACAAGATGCTTGATTGTTTTCACAAAGTACAAGATCGTGTAGTAAAAGGTAAGCAATCGTCTATACAATCGTTTAGTAAAGCTCGGGCGCTAAGCGATCGTTTAGGAAAAGGTAAGTGATAGTCTAGTAGAAGGCATGCGTGTGTAAGCGATCGTTTAGTAAACACAAGCTATTGTATAGGCTCTGATTTACTAAGCGATAGAAAGCAAAACACACCATGAGCTATTAATCGTATTTTTTTCAAAATGAAAACAAATTTCATTTTATTCTTCAGTTATGAAAATTGAATGAAACTTCCCACTAACATATGGTTACGGAGAAACGACAGCCAATAATCCCATAACTATCCAATTAATAAAATAATATATATAATCATATTATATTCATTAACCTATAGTTTAATATCACATATCAACCACAGTGTTTTCTCCTCTACTAGATATAAATCATATTTACATCCAATTTCCTCCAATTAATGTATCTCATACACAAAGTCAATTATATCATATATAATTAACTAGTTCAATCATATCATATATAATCGAACTCCCTCTTATCAATTTGAAGATTTCAAACTGACCCAAAAACTGATTCTCAACTTGAATCCAAGCTATCAAGGGGACCTTATAGACCTATGGCTCAAAGCTCCAACGGTATGTGAATAGCTGACTAAATTTTTTAGCCCACGAGATCCACCATCCGTTAATTGCCAGACATTTCACTAAATACCAACAGTTGAACTATTCTTACCATAGATATATTTCTGTGTCCATTGGATATAACCAATCATCAGTACGATAACCCTTCACAAATGCTCGTAACTACAGTTGAACCAATTTACCGTTTTGCCTCTATAGTTACATCTTACTCCTTAAGTACCACTGATCCTTCTAATGAACAATACAACATAGTCCTACTATGTATGAACACCTCCCGGGCCAAGAGAAGGTATGTGGCGCCACATCGTTCAAGCCCCGGGATCAGCCCTTAAGGGAGCAATCTATCTACTTACCCCTATTTTGGGGAATGAGTGAATTCCATCTTGTGTAGCTGTGTTCCCAGCTCCCAAATTAGACGAATCACCAAAGTGGTAGGTTTGAGTTAGTGACCTGGCCACTCGCACCCAGGCAAATCATAGGACCGTCCTCAAAGGCAGGAGTTTCTAACTCACTCAGGATTGAGGTCATGTTATCTATGGTCATCCTAGTGAAGTGAAGTCTCTGTCATGAACGACATTATATAACGAGACATTAACACTTCATGGTCAGGTCTTATACAAACTCTTTGGATAGGATGCCCCCGCTTACATTGCTCAAAACCTGTCTCTTATACACATCTAGATGTGTATAAGAGACAGCTCCAACACAAATGATCAAGATCAGACCATCTATGGCAAGTCACAACACTTGTAACCATTCCATAAAGCAGGTCGCATCCGTAGCGTTACCAAGATAAGGTTTCCCTCATTTATCCATATACTACAGACCATTTTGGTTATCACTTAAGACATGATCCACTTGTATGTCACCGCATACATGCTTAAGTTACATTATGACAACCAGGGATTTTAGTTTATTGGTTGTGGTAAAGCAAATAAAACATCCAATGTGCAAAGTCAAGAAGTGAAGTAAATATCATATATTATACATCACAAGTGTTCGTACAAACTGTGTTTACAAACTACAGGACACAAGACTTTAGGGCGTCATCCCCAACACTATTAACCTATGTTTAAGCCTTTAATAGCGCCACTTAGCCATCTAAACGAGTGTTTAAACTAAGTTCTTCTCCTTCATTCTAATGCATAAGGCCTCCATCCATTTCAACCCTTCTCTCAACGCACATTTATAGCCAACGCACTCATCGCCATACCTTAGGCGCCTTCTTAACGCCTTATCTATCCAATATAACCTAACTTGACATCCATACATCAATGCTTGATGCTCCTCCAATGTTAAGCTACTAGTCAATGCCATAGCCTACAACTACAAGTAGCCCACACTTAGCCTCTAACCTCTAGTCCTCACAGCCAAGGCACGCCTCGCAACCCATGCCCAACACCTTGTCATGGCGCCCCTTCAGCACTTGCCTTGGGCACTTGGCTGCTCGTATGTCTCCTCTTTTTGTCCAAGCTAACCGTTATTGAGCCATAGCATGCCTCTTGCTAGCCACGGCCAACACCAACACTCGGTAGCCCAACTAACCTCTAACACGCCTCTTGCCACACTTAGCCTTTCATTTCCACTTGGGTCCCTAAATGCATGACATGGCTCTAACTCCACAAGCCTTCCAAATCTACTAGTGTTGATACCTCTCCACTTCATTCGAGAGCTTCTAGTTCTAATACTTAGAAAATTTATTCACTTCTAAGCCAAACACTTTTCCTCTCGATACCCTAACACTTAAGAAATTTCCTTGCGTTAGTTTACTCTACGCCTAGGTCCCCTTTACATACACTTAGAATATTTTCTTTCCCTTAATACTTGTACATACTAACAACATCCATAACATGTTATGCAATTAAGTTAACAGCCATAAATATTAGTAACAAATTATGTTTCAAGCATAACTACTTAGGGAAAATAAGTTCTAGTGTTTACAATTAAGATCACCATAATGTTACTAGAATGATGGTTTTTAAGAACCCTATTGGAAGGTTGTTTGTTACTTCTTTGTCTGCTAAAAAATATCCATGATGACTTCCACTGGAGTACTCGACCTCATATCAGAGGGCTTGTCAAAATAAATGTTAGGAACATCAGTATTGACAAGTTAAGTCGAGGAGAAGTCTTTTTCAGCTATAAAAGAGGAATCAAAAGAGGCGACATTATCATCAATTACTACGTTAATGGACTCAATGACTGTGCGAGTATATTTATTGAAAATACGATAGACTCGGCCATAGACTAGCTTCATCTTGCCTAAAGAGAAGAAAGACCTGTAAAGAATTATCAGAACTCCACAAATAACAATTATCGGATTAGCGTGTACCTTTCATGACTAGAACATTGATATCATCTATAACAATATATTTGTCTTTGGTAAAACTCACGTTAAGACCTTAGTCACACAACCTACTGATGCTTATGAG
The DNA here is from genome assembly GCF_009727055.1 of Benincasa hispida. Classification (NCBI taxonomy): domain Eukaryota; kingdom Viridiplantae; phylum Streptophyta; class Magnoliopsida; order Cucurbitales; family Cucurbitaceae; genus Benincasa; species Benincasa hispida. The sequence continues at coordinate 58,274,346 of NC_052358.1, forward strand.
ATTAGTAGTAAGCCCCTCAACCAATATTACATCATTCAATTTTGGAAGACTTGGATAATTCAGAGTTCCTTTTCCAATGATCTTACCACTCGCATCATCACCAAAGCGACTTTTCCGGAACTGACAGATTTGATATAAGATAAATAGCTCTTTTCACTAGTCATATGATGTAAGTTACCACTATCAAAGTAGCAATCATCATTGGTAGACGATCTGAGGGAGGTCAAGAAAACATTGCATCTGTTATGAGTATTCTTCTCCCTCCACACCTGTTTTATCATACTCTGTCGAGGTCTGTAATTCTGAGAGAAGTGCGTAACCTTTTTGAGAAAAGAGGACCTGTGAAGATTTTTCAATAACTGATAGCAAAAAGGACATTTATGACCCACTTCACCATAATAGTGACAAATCCATCTCTGCCTAAATACACGATTACCTTTCTCAATTGGATTGCAAGAGGGGTATTCTGTAACACCATAAAACTCTGGATCTTGAGCTCTAACAAACTCAATCTTTTGCTTCCCTTTACACTGTTTATTATACTGGCTACTACTTGCTGAAAAACCAAGTCCAGAGTTATTATTTGTTGCCTTTCCTTCTACTAGAATCTTCTCAAGAGTCTCAATATTAGTGTACAATATTCTCATATTCTTGCTCATAGTGTTTTTTTTTTTTTCAGATTTAACCTGTGAAAGTTCCCGCTTCAATTTTGCAATAGTAGACATCAACCTATGATTATCAGCAATCAGTCTCCATTCTTTCTTTTTGTATATCAAGGGCTTTCTAATCTTCTTGCCATTTAAGAAAGAGAGCATGATACGAAGGATATGATGCTTCAGGACTCGTAGCATCAGAAGACTTTTCGCATAAACGTCATATTCAGAAACCTCGTAGGATGAGGTGTCTGACAAAATGTTACTAACAAGATCTCTTACAACTTCCTCTGAGTCAATACTATCTTCTATTTTAGTATCAAACAAAGTTAAGACATATCCTTTACTCTATTTCTTAAGAAAATTAGGGTTATTCAACCTGGTGACCATAACCACTACACTCTGCACTTAATATGCTTTTCTTTTTTAGACCCAACTGGACTAAACTTTTTGTCTTCCATCTTGTTGTTCTAATGTCTGGTCTGATTAGGGGAGAAAGAGCCACAAGACTTGCAGGTGATATACGCGGCATACCTCTTACCAAACCATTCGAGAACATGGTTAAACTGTTTTGACAATAAAGATATAGATTCAGCAAGAGAAGTTGCTAACTCTCTGTTATGATCAACAAGTTCGTCCTTAATAAAGGATTGAAAAGCAATACCCTTATTTTTCTTCTCGATCTTCCCATCCAAGGACATCTCGAATGTAAGCAAATAACTAAACAGTTCATCTAGTCTCAGCCTGATTATGTCTTGAGCTTCATTAATTGCAGTAATTTTCATATCAAATTTCTTAGGTAAAGACCTAAGCACCTTTCGGACAAATTTTTCTTTTGAGATTTTCTTTCCAAGAGTGAATGGCTCATTTTCAATGTCTAACAGCTTGACATTAAAATCAGCAATGGACTTGTCACCATTCATTCTAAGGTTCTCAAATTTTGATGTCAACAATCGTAGCCTTGATATCTTGATTTTAGAAGTTCCCTCATATGTAATAGACAAAATTTCTCATGCTTCCTTAGTAGAGACACAAGTATTAATTAGTTTGAATATGTTGCGATCTATACCATTAAATATGGCATTCAGGACACGAGAATTTCCCAATGAAGCTTTATCTTCTTCTCCAGACCACTGTGACTCTGGCTTTAAGATTTCTTTCCCATCATCAATTTTGATGGTAGGATGAGTCCACCCAGTAACCACTGCTTTCCATGTTTTTCTATCGATAGACTTAAGGAAGGCAGTCATTTATGCTTTCCAATATGAATAGTTAGTTCCATCTAGAACTGGGGGACGAGTGGTAGTGCCACATTTTTTTTATCCCATCCATGATTGAAATACCTGAGATAAAGGTAACCCGCTCTGATACCAATTGAAAAAGCGTTAGAGTGATTTGCCACTCGAAATCTAAATGTTAAACAGAAAGCATTAACAAGAGTTGTAACAATAAACAAAACAAGTAAAAGAACACAAGAGTTGGTAACCCAATTTGGCGATAAACCACCTATGTTTGGGGGGCAATGTGCCCAAGAAAGATATCTACTAATATTGATGAGTTAAGCAATTTACAATGCAGTACTTATCTGTAATACACCAACTACTACAATGGCTCACGTAGATCTCAACTCCTAAGTCACCTAGGCTCTCCCTAGATTTGAGACTCCATTTCAAATGTACTTAGGCTCCCTCTAAGCTTGATGATATTAGTGATGAGACTTCTCTCACGATGATATCTTTTCATTGAGTTAGTGAACTCCCTTCACTGATAAATCTTAGGATCCCCCTAAGATGAAGAACTCCTTCTCTGAAGTTGAGTCTTAGGTTCCCCCTAAAACTGAGGATCCCTTCTCTGGTAGCTAAGGCTTAGGCTCCCCCTAAGTCATGCTAATCTTCAGTGTTGCAATCAACGGATGAAGAACTTGTATAGTGGAACAATGAATAATGAGCAAGTACACAATGTAGAACAGTTTGGCTGAGATACAAATATCTTTTTACTCTAAAAAAATACAATTCGGCTTCCTATAAAATGGCTCTTAATAAACCACATTTTTTATTAAAAAAAAACAGAAAAGAAAAGAACTCCCAAATAGGAGAAGATAATTAATGCCACATTAAAGGAAAATATCAGACAAAAACAATCTGCCGTCAGATAAGAAAAGAAATAATATGCAGGAAAATATTATGATGTCAAAGCCCGATGTTAAGACATTTTTTGATACATCTATAAAAACTAAGGCCTTAGAAAAAACTAAGGTCAATCAAATAAATTCTCCAACAAAAGTGAACTTAGAAAGAGCTTAGAAATAAGATTTTGTTTTTGACCTCTGACATAGGGCAAAATTTTTAGAACTTAAGGATTGTGGTTTTATTCAAAGGTTCATATTAACTATAGGCATATAGATTTAATGACTAGAACACCTAAAGATAATTCATAAAAGGTCAGAGATGTTGAACCTAGTTAACCATGTTTCAATTTGAGTCAAAATTGTAATTTGCATGATAGATTATATCTTCTTTCCAATAGGCATGAGCATGTTTAAATACCTCTTTTACCATTACTATCTTTTTATTTCAAACACAAACACCCTTCCAAAACTATTTTTACATCGCTTATTGAGATTGTTTACTTGATAAAAATCTTTACTCATCTTCAAAATTTTTGTAACATCTATTTCCTCGGGACACGATACTCTTATAATACTTTTCAATGACTACTTGTTTGACAATGTATACTTGCACTAGACTTGAAACTTTACATTTTAAAAGTTTTCAGTTTTAGACATCAAGTTTGTGCTCGATCAATCTTCTTCTTCCATTCTCCAATCTCTAAATAGGATATTAGGAAGAGTTATTTTCTCCGGAGAATTCTCCAAATTCTCATAGAAGAGTTCTCTTACCAGCCTTTTCCTTTTCTTTCAACAAGAGGCTTCCATGAGCTTTTGTCTTAGTTCTGGTCATAGTAAGGAAATCTTTTTGGAGAACGAGATCTTGCTATATTGAAGTTGGGAATAATGGAGATAAAAACCTGCTAGAAAATTCTCCATATATTTTGAGGTACATAATGCTTAATCGTTTATTTTTGTGAGAAATTCTAAATAAAATCAATGTACTCATGTTTTGCTGTAAGATAAAGAGTTCAATCCATTCAAGAGGGAGGGGATGGATTATATGGATAAACAATTTTCATCTATATACTAATCATAAGGACATTTGTATCCTTTTTCTAAAGGTTAATGATATTAATGGTACTTTGAAAGTTCAAGGGTAGTATTAAAATAAGGCACAAAATTCACGGGTATGGATAAACAATTTTTATCCATTTAGTAATGATAAAGATGTTTGAACTTGTTTGGAAAGCTTAAGGATAATAATGAAACTTTTGAAAGTTTAATTATATCATTGAAACAAAATATAAATTTCATAAGTCTTTTCTGTTACTAAGCTAATCAAGAATTTTTATTTTTTTTTTTTAGTTCAATTATTATGTAGAAGATTCAAATCTTTTATGTTTTGGTAAAATGTTATAATATTCATCCATTGACGTATATAATCATATACTAGTAACCAAAGTTTCGAAATATGATGGAAATATCGAGACCTCGATTTTATGAAAATATCGATATCGATAGAAATTTTAAGAAACTTGATGGAGATTGATGGAAATTGTTACAATTAGTTAATGAAACTTTGATTGTGGTTGAATTAGACCATAATAGACCATTTTTATTAATCATTCCTATAAGTAAGACAACACTTAGATATATATTGTAAAATATCTATATAAATGTCGATGTGAGAGCATAAATTAAAAAATGTACAAAATAATTACAAAGTAATATCAAATATTGGAAATTAATTAAAAAATTAAAGGACATGAAATATTTGCATATAAAATAATTGTAAATTATTTATTAGAAAATAAAATGATACAAAAAATGAATAAATATAACATTAAACTAACATAATGTAACATAATAAGAATAGAAAAATCACAGTATTAAACATAACATAACAGAATGGAAAATAAAGAAGAAAAAAAGAACTCTATGAGCCAATAGAGTTTGAGAGAAAATGAGAGAAATATTAGAGAACTCATCTTAATTCAAATTTGAGGTGAAATGATGTAAAAATTCAATGGAAATATTTGAATAAAAATGCCTTCTTGAAAATAAATATTATGTGTGGTAAAAAAAGGGGAAAAAAACTTTTCTTGCACTTCCCCGAGCTAGCATAGCTAATTGGTAAAAAAAATTTCAATGAAAATTTTTAAATTTCGCAAAATTTTGGGAAATTGAGGAAAATCGAAGTACCTTTACTAAAATTCCAAACCTATCGAAATTTTGAAATTTTAAAGTATGCTAATAATATAATTTATAAAGTGGTAAAATAAAACACCCAACAAAAAAACCAACATAAATATTAAAATGTGACAATAGGAATTACAATAAAATAGGAAATATGGTTTACGATAATGTCTCAAAATATAAAGTGAAAAAAATGTTAAAATAGTCTAGCTCAATTCACATTATGTTTAAGCTATCAACTTCAAAATTAGAATTCCGATTTTCCTACCTTAACATATTGGGAAAAGAAAGGAAAAAAAAAATTAAGGTATGGAGAAGTTGAATTGACTTGAGCTAACAACTTGCTTGCTTAATTAATAATTACTCGGCGCACATTTGTTGAAGCTTTCTTGTGTTATCTTTAACTAATCATAGATGAACCAGTAAGCTTGTTTAGTTTAATTAAGGGGTGCACGTTATCTTGTAAGGTCAAATAAAATATTGTAATCTTTTTTTATTGATTATATCCATTAGAAAAAGAAAAACCCTATAAGTTTATGCACTCCATATTGTTTCATTAATTTGTAATTTGTAATTTAACTTAAAAAATATTTTAATAAGTTCGTAACTTATTATTATTACGTTAAATATTGATGATTGTGAAACCTATTAGATTAATAAAGGATGGTTTGGTACTACGTAACTTGAAGGAACAATAAACAAGTGTGTAGAGACAAGAAAACAATTAGTTTAAAGTGTTTTTTAAGGAAAAAATTTATAATGTATTTTGCCAACTCATCTCATTGAAATTTTTGGTGAATTTAGAATTTATATTAGACAGTTGCAAATATAGTAATCAAGATTCAAAGTATAAACAGATATAGCATAATGTAAAAGTGATAGACCATATTGTTGGTAAGAGTCTATCAGCCATAAAAGTTTGATAGATTTTGCTATATTTGCAATCTTTTAAAAATGTTCTTATACATTTAGTTATTATCCCTATAAATGCTACCCATTGCAATTACTCATTTCTCTTTATGTCGTGTCATATCATCACTTGTTTTTTTAGTAAAATAATTGTAATGCCTTGAATTTAGAAGGGAGATATAAATGAACCGAGAACACATTCGAATAAGAGGGATCCTGAGGAAACGAAAGTATAGTTAAGAAAAGACTAAAAAATTTGAAAGTTACTACATATATTAACAAGGTCCACTTTCTTTTTCTATGGCTCAAAATCATTAGAACACCAAAGTTAAACGTGTTTAGCTTGGAGTAATCTTATGTGGCATGACTTCCTATGAATTTCTAGGAAACATCTGAGTGATGACAAAACATACTGAAAGGAACTATGTTGGTTTCTAGAGCAAGGATGATGTAGTCAAGTCATAGGGGATGATGCGGAATGCCAGAGCAATTAGGCATTGAATCCAAATTTTGAATCCCGATCCAAATCATGGGCATGAGGTGTTACAACAATTATATGTTCAACCTTTAGAGAACAAGGTCATACCAATTACCATTTAAATTAAACTCACTTTAGCATCATATCATTATTAGTTAACCCAACCCAAATGTCACATCATCCTCATAGCTCATATATTATCAATAAAATCTACTAAACAAAAATTTAAAATCAAGCCATATAAAATGCCTAAATAAATATTTAAATCCAACCACAAAAAATGAAAAAGATACCACCCAAAGTAAACAATAAAAATGCCCACGCATTCAACACATAAGGAAGAAAACCAATACATACATTAAAAAAATTATAAAAAAAAAATTAAGATACTGTTGTGAAATTGGAGAGTAAAACAGAACATGAATATGAAGAAAATATAATTAATATAATATTAAAATAAATTAAGCATAATATAAAATAAAATAACAAATATGAAATAAGAAGTTTCTCTAAAATATCAACTTTCTCCAATTTTCATGGATTTTGCCCAATGTGTGTGTTCCAAAACCCACCAAATATCACTATTTAGGCAATGTGGCAAGTAAGAGGTGGATTATATGGACACTAATAATGTGTAATGTTGAGACATATAAACAACACTTTGAAAAATAAAAGCATGACACATAGTAAATGGATAGATACTAAGTATGAACATCTAATGGATATTTATTATCATAATATTTATAATACTCCTTCCTCAGATGTTCATTATATATATGAAATATGTCTAGTTAAAATCGTACTAAAAAAAATCCATTGGGAAAAAAATT
>NC_052358.1:58284754-58286309 GCF_009727055.1 Benincasa hispida
AAGTGAACATATGGTAAGTTTTATTTGAAAATTAGTTTACATTGATTTATTTTAATCTAATAAATCTAAGTATGATATAGTTGGTTGTGAAGATGCAGGTTAGTTATCTAGTCCATACAAGCTAAATCTTAAACAAGTTACTTAATTGAAGAAAATGATAACATCACTATACAACAAATTTGTTCAAATGATAACCTATCAGACTTATTTACAAAATTATTACCAACGTAACCTTTGAGAAATTGGTGCACAATATTGGTATGCGACGACTTAGAGTCTCAAGTGATTTTTCCACGAGGGGAGTAAATATACTGTATTCTTTTTAAGAGTATTATAATATGAAATATGTACTTTTTTTTCAAATTCGCAATAAATACATCATTTGTCAGGGGATTCAAGATATTTGATAATTGACGGAGAATCATATCTAACATATATTCTTAATCTCCTTTGAGAATCCATCTTAGTACATTGTGGTGGAGCAATTGAAACATATATTGCACATCCAAAAATTTTTATATGAAAAATATTTGGTTCATGGTCATAAGCTAATTGTAATGGCGAGTATTTATAATAAACTGCTGCTCTAATGTATACAAGTGACGATGAATGTAAAATAGTATGTCCCCATATAGATGTAGGAAACTTAGCTCTCATAAGCAATGGTTTAGCAATTAACTGTAAACATTCTATGAATGATTCTGCTAAACCATTTTGTGTATGAACATGAGCTACAGGATGTTCAACAATTATCCTAATTGACATACAATGATTATCAAAAGCTTGAGATGTAGATTTACCAACATTATCAAGACGAATGGTTTTAATTGTATAATCAGGAAATTATGCTCTTAACTTAATTATTTGAGCAAGTAATCTTGCAAATGCAAGATTTTGACTTGATAATAAACACACGTGTGACCATCTGCTAGATGCGTCTATTAATATCATAAAATATCCAAATGGTCCACTTGGTGGGTTAATAGGTATACATATATCACCATGAATTCGTTCTAAAAATGAAGGTGATTCAATTCCCACTTTAGCTGGTGATGGTCTAATTATCAATTTTCCTTTAGAGTAAGCATCACATGATAATTCATTAGATTGAAGAATATTCTGGCTCTTCAATGGGTATTCATTTGAATTCTCAATTATTCTTCTCATCATTATAGACTCTGGATGACCTAATTTATCATGCCAAATTGTAAATGTTTCAATGACTTGTATATGAGTATAATATAATCCAGAAGATAAAGAAGACAACTCCTCCAATATACGTTTTTCATATGAGATAGTAGATATGATATAGAGATACTCCATATTATTTTTTCTATCAGTCTCAATATGATAACCATTACAACGTACATCTTTAAAACTAAGTATATTTCTCTTTGATTGACTAGAAAACAATGCATTGTCCATTGTAAATTTTATTCCTCTAGGAAAAATAATTTTTTCTTTTCCAAAGCTTTCAATCAGGTTTGTAGAACCTGATATTGTATTGACTTTTGCTTCTAGCATTGTCAGTTTGAGAAAATATTTTCTACTTGTA
>NC_052358.1:58287304-58309213 GCF_009727055.1 Benincasa hispida
ATAATTATTGTCATTAATATCAATGACGAAAAATTCTAATTTTATAATATTTTCATAGTAATACTATTACAAAATATTATATTTATATTAGAAATTTGATATATATCAAATATGTAAAGCAACATTTAATTTATCAATTATAACGAAGAGAGAAAAATCGATATATTTTTAGGATCTACCTATAGTGAAATAAGGAATATAATATAACACGGGTATGGAGAAAAAATAATATAACATAATATTAAAATAAATATAACATAATATATAAATAAAATAACAAACTATGAAATAAGGAATTTCTCTAAAATATCAAGTTTTTCCAATTTTCATAGATTTTGCTCAATGTGTGTGTTTCAAAACCCACCAAATGCCACTATTTATAGACAATTTGGCAACTAGAAGGTGGATTACATAAACACTAATAATGTGTAATGTTGAGACACATGAATAACACTTTGGGAAACGCGGACATGACACATGGTCAATGAACACTAAGAGTATCTAATGGGCGTCTATTATCATAATATTTATAATATATACAAGTTTATTCAATAAACTTTGATACTGTATCTATTTAGTTCTTGAACTATTAAAAGTATATAATAAGTTTTAAAACTTTCAATTTTGTGTATAATAAACTTTCAATTTTATGTATATCGTACTTGACAAAGTAAAAAAATTTCAAAAATTAATTGATCTATTAAATTTAAGTTTGAATTTATGTCTAATAATGAAATAATGAACTTTTAATTTTGTCCCCCCAAAAAAAAAAAAAGTTATGTAAACTTTGAGATTGTAACCCAAAACTAATACTTGTATTAATTAAACTCCTCTAAAATTTCATAATTGAATTAATTTAGAATTTTTGTCAAAATATTTTTTAGAACCATTAACATATAATTTCACATGTGCACAAGACTTCTTTGGTTTTTTGTTTTTGTTTTTAAAAATTAAGCTCATTTCATCCATATTTCTTACATTAATTTATATTTTTCTTAAGTACACTAGTTGAATTCTTAGTTAAATTCTAAAAACAAAACAACTTTTTGAAAGCTTACTTTTATTAGTTCTCAAAATTTGGCTTAGTTTTTTAAACCATTGATTGAAAGGTAAATAACAAATGAAGAAATTTAGAGGTGGAAGTGATGTATAAGTTTAATTTTTAAAAGCAAAAACTAATGATTAGGACCTTAGTATCTAACTTTTGTTAATATGAGGGGTTGTTTTCATCTCTTGTCTTCCTTTGTTTCCTCTACTTTCTTTAGCAATAATTATGTGTTGAAATTGGTATAACTTTGGAAAAAGAATAATTATATTTTAATAATATTTATTTGATTTAAATGGAATTAGGTGAATAGTAATAAATAATTAATCAAGGGTCTAAATTGATTCAACTATAAATATTTTAATATTATAAAAATTTAGTATTGAAATTATTGGATGTTGTAATTGACACAATCAAAAACTTAAGAGCATATGATAGATTGTTTACAAAAATTATCCAACCAAAATAATTATCAAAATTAGCTACCAATATTCTTCTTTTTTTTTCCAGAAGTACCTAAGAATGCTAATTTCACCACTCATTCAAATAAACAAATTTGAGCAAAAAAAAAATGTGAGATTAAAATCTATATACACAATATAACGTTTTGCAATTGGATCTTCTTTTCTTTTACAAAAATAAAAGAAATTTTTGTACCATGAGTCATTCTTGGCCTCTAAATAATTAATGAACCATCCAATAAACAAATGAAAACTAACTTTATGGTTGCGTCAAAGTACACTACCATGTTTCATACAATATCTTGTTAGGAATGATCATATCTATCGCATAGCCCTAACATGATGATCTTCTCTATCCTGATCTTCAATTTTCTTCACTTCACCGCAATATACATGGCAAAAGCATGACAAAGTGAGAAAAATGAAGATCGCAATAAATATAGTCCTCACATTAGGGCTACAATAGACTATGATCATTTTTAATGCGATACTATATAAAATGTGTAGTGTGCTTTGACATAAACAAGAATGTTAGATTTCATTTATTTATTGAGGTAAATTCATTAATCATTTTAGAAGACTGATAATGGTCATCGATACAAAAAAAAAAAACTCAAAAGTATTATACTAATTATATGCAGGAATCTTCAAACCTATAATATGCTTACTTAATAATGCTTTCTAATTCGTAGTATTTAATTAACAAAATTATTAGTACATTTTAAATAGCAATTAGATTAAATTTTCATATACAATCAAGGAAGAAGTTGAAGTCGCAGTTTTAGTTGCTAAAGTTTAAGTTTAGTATCATTTTGATTCTTGAATTTTCATACTTAACATTTTAGCCTGTGAGGTTGGAAAATATTTTATTTGGTCAGTATCTTTAGTATTTACAAATCTGATGGCTTTCTTTCTTCTCCATCCTCCCATCCCTGGCTGTTGTCGTTTCATCTACTTTTCCAATTTATTTTTCTCCATTAGACACTTCCTCCTTGAATCTATTGAATTTCATGACTCGATTACTTGATTACTCAATTTAAATTCGATTAACTCCAATTTTGATCTTAATTCTTTAAGATGCTCCAAATGACCTTAAATCTATCAATCTCTACAAAATAGACAAAAACATGTGACATTAATGAATCAAGCCTAAATAAAGAGCATAAAATAGCACATTTGCTATTATTAGGGTATCTATATGAATTTAAAGCCTAAATTTTTCAATGTCCTCTAAATGTCCTTAAATCACTCAATCTCTACAAAATAGATGATAAGTGTGTGAGAGTAATGAATCAAAGCATAAAACAGCACATTGAAGGTGTTATCATGAAATTATCTACGTGAGTTTAAATTTGACTTTTTTCCAATTCAAGATTAACTTCAAAGAAATTGATGTACACAAGTGTTGAAAATTTCCTATATTTATGTTTTAAAATACCTAATGCAATTTTTGAAAGTTAAGTAAAATTTTGAAGAATGAGTTACTAATAGTTTTCCGCCCATGTACAACAACAAATGTATTTTTGAATTTTTTTTAACACATGGATATTAATAAAACTCTTTAAAAGTTCAAAGGCATCTTTGAAGAATTACTAATGGTTTTGCAAAAAAAAAGACTAATGACAAGGATATTTTCTTAACTCTTTTTTTTCTTCTAATTTTGGGTACTAATGAAACTTTTGAATGTTCAAAAATTAGAATCATAATAAACCGCTCTTGTGTTTTTCTATAATCTAGGCTTTTTTTTTTTTTCAAAGTTGATTTTACCATTATAATTGTTGAGAGTAATTTTGGCTTGATGGAACAAAGCAAAAAAACAAAGATAAAAATGAGATAAAATAAGATTTGATCTAACTTGCTTGGATTAGAAAAAACTGGCATCCTAATCTCAGAAAGTTTAAGTTAAACCTTTAGATTAAATCCTTATAAATACCCCATTTATGACTTAGACTTCTTCTCTCTATTAGTTCTCATACAGACTTTGACATCACTGCATCAGTGTCCTTTTTCTTTATTTTACAATCCTCTCTTTTCAGTTACAAACCTATCGTTCTTGTCACTTGAAGGTCAGATTTTTTTTTTTTTTTTTTTTTTTACTAAAATTTGGGATCAACAGAAATAATGATAAATATAATAAAATTTTTGTTTGCCCAAAATCAAGCAATATTCCAAATATTTTTGGTCAATGGGTGGAAGATGAGAATTTTAAAAAACATATCAAGTTCAACTTCTCAATCTCCCAACAATTGCAATAAAAAATATTTTAAATTATAAAAATATTAAAGTATTTCTTAATTTTTAGTCTTAATAACAAGTCAAGCAAGTATGAAAGAGTGAAAGAATAAAACTAATTTGCTCATTTATTTTAATTTCGGTTACGTGAAAGATAAACTTCAATTCTATGACATATTTTCTCCTTTGAAAAAATAAGTTTATGATTGTATATTCTTTATAAACATGAACTTTATGATTATTTTTCTTTTGATAATATTGACAGGATTTTAATATGGTTGAGAAAAAACCAAGCAGAAAAATACTTGAGAAATTAAAAAATAAATAAAATAAATAACAAAAATATGAAACACGATGTAAAAAACTCTAAATTTGAAGAAAAATTATGATCCATTAGGAAAAAAATAACTATGTAAGAAATGGTTACAATGACATAAAATAATTCTTTTCCAGATTTCAATGACAAAAGCATCATTATCTCAAAATTTGTGTATAATTCACATCATTTTCTCACCCTAAAAAATTAGAGAAAACATAAAGGAAATTTAATTAAAGTTAGCATACTTAACTTTAAAGTATTTCTATCTCGAAAAGTTTGAAACCAAAATCACAGGTTCTTTTTACCGTTTTTGGAGCCTATCACTTTCTTGCCCTTTTTACCGTTTTTGGAGCCTATCACTTTCTTGCTTTTCCGGTTTGGGACAATCACTCTGCAAATATTTTGTAAAAATCCCAACAAATATAGTCACTTCAGGACCTTTCTATTTTGTTAACAAAAATTTTAAAATATTTTTTTTTCATATATTTTCAAATTTGCTCTCTCTCCAAATTTTTATAATATCTATTTTAAATTCAAAATTTAAAAATTTTCTTTAGTTGAATTCTTGAATTTTGTTTGATTTTTTTTTTCATTATAAATTAAATAATATAAAAACAAGAGTTTGAAACTAAAGAAAATAATTGAAACCTACTTAGACAAAAAAATAGTTTTAGTAATGATCATAATTATAGGAATAAAATTCATTCAATGAATTTTTTTTCCCAATTACATTGGTTTGGGTTGAATTAAGACATAATGATTCGTCTAAACTATAAAACGTCATGATTTTTAGAAGTCATTGATTAAAATTTTTTAAAACATCGTTTTGGTTTCTTATACTCTAATTTGGGGTTTGTTTAATTTTATTGCATATACTTTTAAATGTTCAATTTGAGTCTCTATATTTTTAATAAATCTTAAATTTAATCCTTCAAAGTTAAATTTTATCAAAATTAGTTAATAATGATAATAATTTCGTGCAAAGAATATATATGAATATGTTTACAAAAACTTATATTGAAAAATGCCAATAAATAACAAAAAAAAAAGAAAGTTTTTGAAGAAACCAACAATAAAAATAAAAAGTTTGAACTAAATTTACGATTTCATAGTAGTACACTGGACTAAAATTGGAAAGTAAATATCTTCCTCAAAAAAAAAATAATAATAACTGACGATTGCAAATGTCATTTATATGTTTATTTCGACAGGTTTTAGATGTCATAAAACATCCAATTATGGTAGTTTTTTTTTTTAATGAACTGTCATGACACTACTCTTTCTTCAATGGCAGATTCAAATTCTAAAAAAAGAGTCAGGGAGTATAATTATTATAATCTTTCATGGTTATGAAATTTCATATTTGTTGAGTTGTCTAGAGAAATTCTTTAGACTTTAGTCTAGCTATCTACAATTAACTCAAACCAACAAATTTGAAACACGTTTTATTTGAAGATATGAACCACTGTGATTCCTAACTCAAAAACCCTAGAACACTCAAAATCCTAATGGAAGATTAGAAGTGGACTATCTTCATAATCTAGTGATCAATGGTAAGATAAAAACAAAGTCCTTTAACTAATATCACATTTGAATACTCAACCAGTGTGAAGATCAAGCCTTCTTGAATGTTCTAGAGATGCAAATTGTAAAAGAAATCACATCTTTAAAAGTCGAAATTTAAGACCAAGCTCTAAACTCAAAATCCCAATGAATTCGAGAGAGAGAAAAAAAGTACATGAAATAGAAACTATGTTGCATTTAGCCTTACAATAACAGTAGGGGGATGTTTGAGGAGCAGAATTGGATATACTAGTCTTTGATTTAATCTATTGGGTTTGTGAATTAAGAAGTCCATGTTTGCCATGCAAACTATTTCAATCTGCATTTAGAAAGTTAATGTTCAGGATATTGATAATTTTAGTTCAGATTCAAAGCGGCTATTTGGTACGCAAATTATATTAGTTTAAGTTCAAGATTTATGTATTTGGATTGTTGATAAATTCTTAAATATGGATTTAGGGTTTAAGGTTGTTTATGACTTTTTCTAGAGGCATTGTATTATACAATTACTACTACCTTAAATAGCATATTTTGTAAATATAAATAAATTGATTTATTCTACCAATTTTTTAAAATGCAATGGATTTTAAATTAGATATTATCTGTCTATTTGGGAATTTTTAGAAAAAAAAAATAATGTAGTTTAATTAAATATGGACAAAAGACAAAAATAGTGTTAAAAATTCTCGACAATAATATTATTTATATAATTAACAACTCTACAATATACTTTACCAGTTGCAGAGCATATAAGTCGAACATGGACAAAAGACAGAGTTGCCATCAGGAATTTACTTACATGTTCACCAACAAAAATATATAAACATGACCAACAATGAACCAATTTCATCCATACAAAAAATATTGTTTACTAAGAGAAAGGGAATCAGTAGGCGTACCCGACTATCTCAACTAGGTTGACACACTCCAAATGCCGTCTTCACATCCCACTGAGAAGAATTACAAATAAAGGAAATAGAAACAGATTTCTCAACAAAAATCACTGGAACAAATTACATAATTAATTTAGAGAAGTGAAAGCATTCCAATTTAAAGAAATATGCTAAATGGTGTAGTCCTCAAAGATCTTAGAGAGAGCACCACATGGAGGCCAAAAGGAAAGTGGTTCCATAGCGATTTGACGAAAGAAAGATTTCTTTCTAACCAAATTTCAGAAATTAGGGCTCGACAGCATTAGACCATAACCATTGGGCTTTAGAGGATAACCGAGGACCCACCAAGATTTAAGCCACATTATCTCGAATCATGTTGCTGAATACCTAATGAAAATCGAAGGATGCGAGTAGTTTTTGCCAACAGAAACGAGAAAAAGAACAATCCAATACCAGGTGCTCTCCTCACTGTTTGTCAAACATAAGAGACAAATAGTAGGAGAAAGAAGGTGGTTGAACAATTGAGAGAGCCAAATAATAATATCCAAAAACAATAATATTAATTCTTATCGAATTTTAGTCACTTTCATAATTTCAATGAAATTTTTTTATTTCTTGTTTCAACAAATATTGAATCATTTATGTTGGGGTTCGTCATCAACCTTGTAGAGTGGCTTAGCCTTAGGATTGAAGCTAGTCTCTTGGCATGATTCTTCATCTAAAATAAATAAATAAATAAATAATAGTAATAAAGACCTTGCCTCCTTTTTTTTTCTATTTGATATTCGTGAGTGTCCAAACCAACTTATTTGCATAACAACCTTGCCTATTAAGTATTACTTCGTGAATGGTCACCTCATGGGCAACTATGTTGAGGTGATTCATTTGGTAGGATTCTCATCTTTGTTTATAAGAGTCTAGAGAAGATAGGAACTTCAAAAAAAAAAAAAAGTTTAATAGGGACCTATTGCATACAAAGTTGAAAATTCAAGAACTTATTAGATACTTTTTAAAAGGTTTAACACTTGTTAGATAAATTCATAGACACCCTTTGAAATTCAAAGTCCTACCAGGTATAATCTTAAATAACTAATGCAAATTCAATAGAGGGGCATGCAAAATTTCCGCAAGTTTGCTCATGATATTTGAACCATTTCAACAATTAACAGATTTTTCATAAGAATTTTCATTGAGAAAAAAATGAAAGAATATACAAGCATACAAAAACCAAACCTATAGAAAGGGACTCCCTCCACCAGAAAGGATTTCAGCTATAAAAGAAGGAGGCTCCCTAAACAATTAAATAATTAACGGATATCTCTGCAAAATATTGAAAGAAATTCATACTAGGGATTTTTACATGAAGATGATGGGTGAATTAAAATAATTTTCTTTTTCAAGAAAAAAAGGCAATAACTAAACAAATTTTGACTTTTAAAACATACCTTTGAAACTGAAAATGAGCAAATACGGGAACCTCTTTGACGTATCCAAAATGAAAAAGAAAACACACCTACAAAATTATGATAAATCGTTAACAAATTATCTTCACACTTGATATTGATTCTTAAAGAACATATCATGCAGAATAAACAAATGTACACAGGTGAAACAAAATACCTAATAACCATGCTTTCTTTTGGTAACAGTACAGAAGGGCGAGTCTAGCAACCTAGAAACTCAAATCTCTACTATAATTACAATCCCCTTTGAACTTTCCACTGACAAGAATATCATAGGTAGTATTATCAGGAACAAGACCTCTAGCAAGCATCTCATCATGCAACCTAAAAGCCTCTTGCAAATTCCCTTCCTTAAAGTGCCCAGCTATCAATGTGTTATAAATCAGAACACTAGGAGTCATGTTTCTTCCGTTCATATCTTCCAAAATCCTGTGTGCGTTCTCCAATTGCCTTTTGTTACAAAGACCATTGATTAGAACTGTGTATGTTTGATCATCAGGCAATATACCCTTGGAAAGCATTTCATTGTAGAGATCTGATGCGTAGAGAAGTCTTCCTTCTTTCAGCAGTCCATCAATCAATGAGGTATACGTTATCAAATCACATGGAATACCCTCATTCACCATATTCTTATATAAGTCAATAGCTGCTTCCATGTTGTTCAGATTCTTAAACCCAGTAATCATGCTATTGTAAATGATAACATTTGGAGATAAACCAGCTCCTAGAAGTTCATTAAAAAGTTCATGTGCACTTTTCATATCCCTTCTTTTGCAAAAACTGTCGATGAGAGTGCCATATGCTGTAACGTCCAATTCAAGACCCTTCCTTTTCATATCATTCCACAACTTTAAAGCAAGATCTATATTATTGCTTTTACAAAATCCATCAATCAAGGACGTATAGGTGACAACACTAGGAGTAATGCCAACTTCACACATTTCCCTATAAACATCCAAGGCCAAATTAATGTCATCTTCCTTGACGAAACCATCAATAATAATATTGTAAGCCATACACGTAGGAACAAAGCCTTGAGAAACAAACTTCTTAAACAAATCTCTTCCCTCAGAGGTACGACCAGCTTTGCACAAACCTTTGATTATAGTGCCTGATGTGACGTCTGTGGGGAGAATGTTAGCATCCATCATCCTGTGAAATATACTAAAAGCATTGTCAATATCACCTTTCTTGAAATAACCATCCATTAGAATAGAAAAGGTATATACATTTGGGGTAAAACCATTATCTAGCATCTCCTTGTACACCTTACATGCTGCATTAATATTACCTTCTCTACAGTGACCGAGCATTATGTTATTGTAAGAAACTGCATTAGGGCTGATACCCTTAACAATCACCTCATCCCATAAATTGCAAGCTTCATTAACCTTACCCTCCTTACAAAGCCAAGACAATAAAATATTAAACGTGTAAACATTTGCAAGACCGCTCTCAACTGCGTCATTAAAAATCATGAATGCATTTTGCAAAGATTGACATTTCAAATACCCTTGTATTATAGAATTCAAAGAATAAACACTTGACCGAATGCCCTTAGTTTTCATTTCAGAGTAAAACTCACATGCCTTTTCAATATTCCCATTCTTACAACAACCATCAATCAGAACTGAGTATGTAACTTCGTTGGGCACCAGACCACTCTCGCTTATTTCAGTCACCAGATCTAAAGCACTTCTCAGGTCTCCTTGCATGCAATAACCCTTCATCAAACTTGTTGCAACAGCCAAATTCATAGACTTCCCAAAATTGACCATGTCATCTTTCAGCCTCAAAGCCTCTGCCATGTTCCTTTCCTTCACACAAGCAGTAATAACACTTGTAAATGTATCATCGGAAGGAACCCAACCTCTTGCCCTCATCTCTCTTAACAAAGACAGAGCATATCCAGAGTTCGGTTTCAAACAAACCACATGGACAAAAATACTATATGTTTTTTTATCAAGTTCCACTCCTCTTTCTTTTGCTTGTAAAAAATGTTGCTCTGCCTCCAAAATATTCATTTCCTTCAAACAAGCACGCAACATAATATGCAATGTAAAACAGTCACCTGGAACTCCTACCAGCAACATTTTGTTATGCAATTCCCGTGCTTCGCAAATCATGTTTTTCCTAACCATGGCAGTCAAAAGAATATTCATATACCGAACTGATGGCGTTATATCAAATTCTACAATTTTATTAAAACAACAAAGAGCTTCTTCAATTTTGTTAGCTCTAACGTAACTACTCAACAAATAATTAAAAACCTGAATATCCAATGAAAAACTGTAGAGTTTTGTGCATTCCACTAAACGGTCCATAAGACAAGTAGAGGGGCCTGAGTTTCCTGAAGCAAATTTATTGAGCAAATACTGAACTTCTCTGTGTGTCTTTTCCGAATTCATCAAAATGAGAAGCAAGATACATAGAGCATCAGTGCACTTGACAAATTCCATCTCCTTCTTAATCCTTTTGAAGTACTCTAATGCTGATTCTGGATCACTTTTGCTGCTTAAAAGAGTGTTTATCACATGACTTTCAGATAGAGCTGAATTGAGAGAGGTGTCACATTTTCCATTAATGGACTCTAAAGAAACTAAGTTGCTCTGACATGCCACCTTAGAAGAGGTTTCAACTGAAGCATCGTTGTTGTGCTTGATATGCTCAGAAGATAATGACCGTAAAATAGTCTTTATTGGAATTTCTGATTGCAAACCAAAAGATTTGTTTTTAAAAAGAGAGCTGAGAAGCAATGATGAATTTGATGAAAGATTTCTCATGTCTATTTCTTGAAAAGTGCCTTAGAACTCAAGGACACAGTTGTACAACCCCTATAGAACAAATCCTGTTCAAGTAAGGTCGTCGATAAAAGTGCCTAAACAAACAAAAATAAATACTTAGAATGAGCAGATTGAAGAGAAAGAGTAGAACCATGAGTTTAAACTGAGAAAAAAATGTGATAAGTTCCTGACACGACCAATCAAAACATATATTAGATTTCATATATGAATCAACAAAGAAAACCAATGAAATCAAAATTCACAAGTAAACATCCATTGAAAGCTATAACAAATATACATCGGTAATGAATAGTGAATAAAACCACAAAGTTATCATCTCACATGCTCAGGGTGAAAGGAAGTAGACTGGAGATTGGTAAAATAAAAAAACACAATTTTTTTTTCTTTTTTTTCTTTTTTTGGTTAAGGAACTATTTCATTTATTGAATGAAATATCCAAAAAAGTACAAAAAATGGAAGGGCCCAATCATAGGAATACAGATGATGTTTCCAAATTGTAAGAAGGAAAAAAACGTATGTTAAATTACCACTTAAGGTATGTATCAATTTCATATACCGCAAACCTCTCAAACTCCAAGTATGCATCACTTTCATGCACACCAACCCTAGAACATTAGTTTCATGCACTAGAGCCCCTTGACATGCACCATTTTCTTGTAGTTAAGAAGGTTTTCATGACTTTAATAAGCATCCACACATGCATGAGGTCTCATATAGACAATCATTTTCCAATTCGTGCAACATAATAGCCCATTCCTTCATAATCACATCAAACTTGACATGCATAACGCGCATAACATAACATTCATGACTTCCATGAAACAAGACTTTATTAAATAAAAAGAGAAAGTTTCATAAACATTCTTTCACAATTCAGGGCTTTATCAACCTTGCCTTCAAGGCTTTCCAACACTAAGGTTATTTCAAATTAAGTTCCAACCATTACCAAAATGTAACTTGTCACTACTTAGAAGTCCTTGATAAACCTGGATCAAATTTTATCCATAAGATCTTAAACCAAAGTTGCTCTGAAGCTTAAATTAAACGCTATTAACTTACCTCAACAAATTTCCAGCAACCAAATAAATTCTCCTTCGACTTACAAATGTGGCAGTCCAATCCTAAATCACAATCTCAGATCAGTTTCAACGTTTGAGACCCAATCAAGCCTTCAAGAATTTACCCAAGAAATTTCTGACTCAAGGTCGCCTCTCCTTAATATAACAACCTGTCCATGTAAAAATTCCAAAATTTAAAGTTCAATACATAATGTTAAATAGTGAGTTCAAAGAGAGATTGAACTGTATTACCCACTGAAAAATCACCACAGAAAACTCAATACCTTGCTTTATAATGTTCCGAACTATTCAAAAACTGAGATCGGAAGCCGGAACCAAGTGGGTAAGTCAACTCAAGGTCCAACGAGTCGTGGGTAACGTAGACAGATGCCCAACAAGGAAAATTCAGCGTTTTGGGCTGCTGCTGCTGCACGTGGATCTTGTACAACCGAGGGCGGCGGCAGTGTACATGCAGGCGGTAGCCGGCGACTGAAGACGGCAGCAGCTGCGACGGAGAGAGAGAGAGAAGGAAAACGCTCTGCTTACCTCCAACGACTGCTCCGGCGTGCGACGGTATCAGCGTGACTGCTGACGTGGAGAAGGCGATCGTCGGCGGGGATGCTGGCGTGAGGGGAGCGGTTGAGAGAGAGAATGATTACAGGGAGAGTGATTGTGCGAGAGAGAGGGCGAGTTGAGGAGTTGCGCGGCGCTGATAGAAAATAAAAATAAATAACAACTGAAATTGGTCATTTTTTTTTAATTTTTATAATAAAAGATAAATCCTAATTTTGGGGTTATTTAGATTGGGGTTATTTTGAAAGTTAATTGGTGAGAGTTTTTTTTGTCGCCGAAGAGACACATTTGGAAATATTTTATTGTTTTTTTTCCGTACGCTGTATTAAAAAAAAAATCGGTCAGAATGCGTTAATAGATACATTATGATCGGTTTTGGCGTTAGCATAAAAAACCAAACTTCTTTCCTTCATTTCACCGTTTTCATCTTCTCCTTTACAGATTTCATCCTTCTTCACCGATTTCATCTTCTCCTTCACAGATTTCATCCTCCTTCACCGATTTCATCTTCTCCTTCACAGATTTCATCCTCCTTCCCTGAAACCCTCATTTCATCTTCACCCAAAACAAAATTTCTTTCATTTCTTCCACATTCTTCATTTATTTTCAAATACCGATCATTTTCTACCTTCATTTGTTTCAGTCTAGTATTTTATTTGTTAAGTTGATATATTTTTGTTATTTAATTTTGAATTAAGTTTTTGATAATTTTTAATGGTTTTTTTAATATTTTTAATTTATTTTTTGTAATATTATATAATTATAATATATTTACATAATATACGTTACATTTTTCTTAAAAAAAATGAATTGAGCTTTATAATATTGGTACTTTTAATGTTTTTATCTTTATTTAATATATATTTACATTTTAAGATTTGAAATTCAAAATCTGGATTACGATTGAAAACTTTAAATATTGGTTTTCAAAATTTATTCGATTTGAATCACATCATTCGAAACAAAATTTCAGAAAAACAAAAGATAAATTATCAGTCAAACACATATTTATTAAAATTTTAATAAATCTTAAAACATTTAAACAGAATTTTAATGATATATCAATCCCCAAACTTCCAATTTCAAGTGTGCAAATTTCTATTCGATGGTAATCTTCATCAGGACTTTTAGAAAATATCATTTCTCTATTCAAGAAACTTAGCCAACTTACATGTGTAAATTCTTTCCCAATTCAATTGACTCTATCCAGCATCATCAAAATCAAATCATAACTATTTAATCAATTAGGCATGATAATTTCTTAGTGATAATTGGATTAAAAGGACTCATTTTGTCTAAAATTAATTTTTGCCTCACTTTAATTTTTTTTTTTCTTCTCTACTCACGTCATTCTCCTAAACCAATTTTACAAAATTATCCCACTTTCTTTTGTTATCTTCCTCATATTTCTTATCTTTTGCTGTTTTCTTTCGTTCTTTCCCTCTTCTTCTCCTCTCCCACCTTTCATATGGACATTTTTTTGTCCTTTGGCAATACCAACACAACTAGCTCTGGCGAAGTCTAAGCACCAGATTCGATCGACTTTTCTTTAGTCCCTTATTTCAGTTTGTTTGGCCACCCGAGAGCATGAGAGCTGATAGTGGAGATAAGAGTCTCGAAAGCGAGACAAACAAAAAAATCGAGAATAGAGGAGGTGAAAGATGACAGCGCGAAGCAATTGAGATACAAGAGAGCGGAGAAGCAAAGAAGAGAGAAAATCAAGAGTTAAAAAGGAGATTGAAAGACTTGAAGTATTGACGCGAGGAGAGCAAAAGACACAAGAGCAAGAGGAAACTAATATGCATGTTGAAGTTTCCAATTTGATCATTTCACCAGATTATTGATATTAGCAAATGTCACAAAAAACCTCAAAATTTAAAGGATAGGACATTTTCATTTCCTGCCCCAATTTTAAATCACCATCCGGTGAAACCAACCAGGGAGACGTTAAGGAACAATGAAAAGAAAAAAATTGCAATTTAACTGCCCCACGCTATGAAGGAGGAGGAAAAGCAAGGAAGAAGAGAGGAAAGAGAAACTAAAAGTAAGCAAATATTTTTTGAAAATTTTATAAAATATATTTTATTTGCGTAAACTAAAAAATTGTATATTTTTTAATAAAAATAATTATTTATAAATTGGTAAACTTCTAAAAATGATTTTCAAGTATAGCGACAACATGACAATCTATTAATGATACTAACAATAGACTTTATACCGAACAATAATCCACGAAATAGGACTTGAAAAGTGATAGAAGTCTATACAATCTATCACTGATAGACATTGAATTTTTGCTATATTTATAGAATAAATAGACTTATTTCAATTATCACATCAATTATACAATTAGGTATAATCTAATGAAATTAGATGGAAATGCGTCAAACTCCAAGGCGTCTAAATTTATTATTATTTTTTCTTAGAGGTCGAAGTTCAAAATGTGAACTTTAAAATTATGACTACTGAAATTTAACGAGGTGCTTTCACCGCAGATTAGAAAAGAATTCACGCTTTTTTGGTTTTAAGAAAAAGGCAATGAAGAATTTATATTCAAAAGCCTACAAGTCATGTAAATGTTAAGGTGTCAAAAAATCTTCTACCCTTTAAAATATATTATTTTTTACCATATATATAATATATATAAATGCAATAAGTAATGAAGCATAATAGAATCCAAAGATGAATCAAGATTAAGAAAGACGCAGTTTCAATATCCAAAGGCTAAAAGTCATCACAATACATAAAACATCTCACATATATACAAAGCAAACTTAGAATTTTCCACCATTTCCTTGGAATTGATAAATGGAAAATAGAATGGGAAATTCATGCAAATTTAAATTGTGGTGGAAAAATCGAACCATTGCTGAAGTTAACAATATCTGGTCCTTTTGGTACCATTTGAGGCTTCAGCATCATTCGTCAGTTCTTCATTCTGGAATATAAAACCATTAAAAGCCTTTTGAATAGTGAATGAATTAACCACCATTTTGTTTTATATTTCATTTTCTTTTTTTATACTTAAAATCTCATTTAGCTTCTAAACTTTCAAGCTTATTACATGTTTGTCCATCTATTTAAGATAGTATCTTTTCGTCTTTTGAACTTCTAACAAATACACCCAAACAAATGAACTCTCTTTTTTTCACTGATGAGATTTCATAGCTAACTCAAGTGAAATTCTCCACGAATTCCATACCTTGCTCAAGTACTTCTTATGTAATTTTAACGCCTCATTACATGCTTTTTTTGGCATCCAGATTTCCGTTACATTCACCCAGGATCTTAGAGCCAAAAATCATGAATCCACATTAAAAGAAATCCACAATAATCCTATCATGAACGGTATTGATAACGATTAGGATTAAAGAAAGAAGGTACTCTTACTTACGTTTACCACATTCATCAAACCTTTGGCTTCCTTGAGAATTCGGCTTATTTTTTGGTCTCAAGTACACTTGCAAACTAGAAAAAACTGGAAGTGGAAGTTGCTGGTCATTGGGATTCCCATCTTCACATTTTCCTCTCAAATTTCCATATTGTTTTAGCTGTTTGTTCGTTTTCCTAGTGATCCCGCTCCTCCTTTGAAGCAGGATCCTGACTCATAGGATATGAAACATGTTTGGATTGTATCCATGCCCAATCATCTCTACCCTGAGATGTCAATAATTAGTGGTAAACATTAGATAAACCATCAACAAGTATTATTCACTAAACAACTCTATGTGGTGAAAGGAATAAGAAGACTGGAGATTATAGTAAATAATCCAAAAACACATACTTCAAATAAGTCTTTATCTTTATCGATATATAAGAAACTTCAATAAAATGTTTATTGAATATTACCATCTCCCATACAACTTAATTCACATATATATATTGGATACAGAGTCATACCCCTTTAACTCTCATATGGGTAATACATGGATATTCAACTAGTTGCGTAATGACAAATGATAAGAGACAAAAAAAAACTGGTGATGCGATTGATAACAATTGAATTCCAGCACGACATTAGGTAGTATATGAGTAATCGATTCGAATATTTACCGTCAAAACCATCTATCATACATAACATGCACGAAGGATGGCAATTCACTTTTCTGGCAAACTACACGAACTCCACAGAATCAACTATAGTGTTCGTTACGCTCAGCTTAGCAGCCCCATTTTTTTACAAATTGAGACTTAGTGTGTCACCTTTTGAAATTCTGTGTATGGAATTTAAAGGAATAAGTTTCTATGCCAACATAATATAGTTAATCATATCCACTCTTAAGCTAAGCTACGACACTTTTCTCATATTTCGGTGCTCTCTCATATTAGGTTATATTCTCCTCTATTGTCGAAGCAATCATAAAGCCGTATCGTGTGCCCATTGAATGAGTACAAACGATTGACGGTTTTTAAGATATCGCGTAGGCAGTTAAACATAATGTTTGAGTCTAAGACTATACCATGTACATAAAATGGTATGGCTGGTAGAAATGTAGAAGGATGTAGAATGAAGATGTATATCGCTCCTTGACATTCTCATAAAAATATGTAAAAGCTGCTTTCTATTAAACCATTGGCTCTAAACAAGCTAAATTCGTTTAACAGCGACATTCTAAAAAAGGTTATTGTGCTGAGGATAAGTTTCAACCATTACAAAATTGTAACTATGTCTCTACGTATAATCTTTATGAAAACAACTGATTAAACCCTGACGTATACTGTAAGTCATCCATTTAAGAGTCTTCAAACAAAACCCTACTTAGAGCTTATATAAAAATTTTAATACAAGTCTAGTTTATGACATAATAACCAATACAAATCAACAAATTTAATTACTACGAACCCAGCCACAAATAGTTAATATTCAAAATATTCTCTAATCAATCGACTTACAAATGTGAGGTATGCAAGATTAACAATCCTCAATAATATACACAAATCATTATCCAAGATATCAGTGTTATATCAAATATCGCTCTTTATCGAAAACCCGTATCCAAGCCTAAGACTCATCAGAGATATTAACTTCCCAAGAAATACATAACATACGCAAAAGGATTGAGCCTTATTTGTTCACTTTTAAATATTGATTCAATTAGATAATGATCATACATATACGAGATCCGGTACCATGGATAAACAGACGTTGCCAAAATATAAGTATAAGTCAATATATAATGGTTCAGAATTAATAGAGAATGTTCCCTGAAGAGAGAGAGGCATTTGAATAAGACATCATATGTGTTACTCGCATACTGCGTAAAAATTCGCCAGTCAAGTACCTCTAAACCTCCCAAAACACTGTGCGTCGTTCTAGTGTATAGAGTGCACTGATAGCTAGTCGAATTGAATACTGCGATATCGTCGCGTGAACTCAAAGGTGAAGTGACAGCGTACGTACGTCTCAACATCAAGTGAATTCAGGTGCGATACAGCATTTCGTGTAGACCAGAAAATGGTATGTCAAATACAAGGGTTTTAGGAGGGTTAACTGTAACTGAACAGATGAATGGAAAAACACCCCAACAAAGGAAATATAAATTTGACAGAGTCATATTTGTCGTGCTGGCTGGCGTGGCGTGGCCGGTTTGTGTAGAATTAAGACACGCTCACGGTGTGGTCTCTCCTCGCCTTTTCCTTGTTGTGTTCTCGAGATGGGATGTACACACTCGCAGGACATGGGTTTTGTAAGCTTGAGGGGGCGAATCTGACAGACCGGCGATGCAGCTGCGACGGAGAGAGGTAAGAAGAATGAAAAGGATATCCCTCTAATGGGGCTCTTATATTCCTCATCCAACGCTGCCATCGGCTGGCAATGTCGACGAACATGAGATTGTTTCTAGTGACGAGGAGACTGCTAGATCGGGTTCCGCGAGAAGAAGAATACGACTACTGTCGAAAAATACGGGGTTTAGATAGCCTCGATCAGTAGAGTAGAGGAGCAAGGTCAACTTGAAAGAATCTCTCGAGTGAGAGAAGCTAATAATGAAGGTACAGGATGTATTGTGGCGTGTGCATCGCAATGGACATTTGGTGAGGAGGCTCTAAAGAGTCGGGCAATTGCCGTTGAATTAAAAAGAAATACTTACATATTATGAAGTGATACTCTACTTGACTTAAATGTTCAGCTCTTTTATAATAATTGTGATTTTTATAATAAAAGAATGCTCAAAATCGCTGAGAGTACGAGCCAAGGTAAGATATTAGCGGTGTTCTCTCTGTGTAAAGATTGGATTAAAGAACAAATTAGGAGTGGAGCAAAGATTTAATAATATATTATTAACAAGCAATGAGAAAGAACACATGAAATATACTCTATTTTTCCGTACGTCAGGGAACAATGGTTATGTTATATAGAGAGAAAAGTTCTAGTCGTTTCAGAAGCCATGACTTCATTTGTTTACTTGGTGTAATATGATAATTATGTTATTCAGACTCGTTGTAGGTTTGAACTTATAACAGTGTCTATACCAATCTACATTATTGTTAGCACCAACTAATAAAATCCGAGTGAGACCTTCTTTCTCACATTATGTATTGAAGTTCACCGTTCATCTCTGGTCCAATTTGCGGACAATGGGAGTGATAACATCTTGCGAGTGCTTTCTCTAACTCCATATGCACACCAGATTCATCTAAGACATATATCATACATCCTTCTCCTGATATCTAAGATTTTATTCACCATCGTTTCAAATGTTGGTACAAGTCCGCATAAGATTTTCGATTCTTTCTTCCTTACGAACAATGTATTGTGCTACTACCAGTGCATGCTACTATCTCATGCTGAGAGCCTTCATATCAATTCCTAGCTCTCCTCCTAACAAAATTTTCTTTCATTTCTTCCAGGTAGTATTGTCATTCCATTTTATTTCCATAATTATAATCCTTGACATCAATTGTGCTACCTTGTGTGCTATTTGCTCTACTAGTGAATTCTCTAAGGTAATAATTTTATTTGTATAGTTGATATATATATATGCTCTGATATTATTATTTGAATTAAGGGTTTCTCATTATTGATAACTATAAATAAATTGTGTCAGTTGATTACTATTATTTGCGCTAGGCATTTCACAATCAAAGAAGTCTAATATAAAGTTAAGGCTCAACTAATTATTCAACAAAGTATATTCATTTGCTAAATTAGAGAAAACATTATTAGATTTAGCGCGTTGCAAATATTGATTATAATATACTGGATTCACATCTCGACAAGTAAGTATTTTCTCTTTGAGCTAGAAAAATATAAATCTCTCTATCAACTTACTCGGATATCATTAGACAGGACAGAAATACCTCATTTTCCGACCATCTTAAATACATCTTCTTTGCAATATATTAATAAGAGTATGTTAAGAATTCCTTCTTCATCTTGAGATATATCAGGTTATATTGGATTCTTTGAATAGCATTCCAATGACTTGCTCTCGAGCTTTTCTGAAGGTCTGGATCCTATCGTAGCATGAGTGAGTTAGTGATATAGATATTAGACATATACATAAACTTTGGAGTTGATCGTAATATTTTGTGGACATTAATAATTTAGATAATTATAGAGATTATCATTTTATGAGATAATAATAAGTAAAATGATGTTTCGATATACTTTTATATCTCTTTTTAACTCAATACCACATACTCAACTTTTGAATTAAAAAACTTCAAATCATTTAGATTTAGTTCGTAAAATTTACTATATAACGCTATTATACACAAAAAAAGATAACAAAATTAATAAAAAATAAATCCGCTTCTGATATCGAGTGAAAAAAGAAAAAAAGTAAATACTTAAGTGATAGATGGATTCGAGAAAGCATATCTAATCCTTCAATAATGGTTTATTAGGAATGAGTACGAATTTCTCTAATCAATAAGGAATTATTGAGTGAATATGTTTGCTTAATTGCGAGACACAATATAAAAATTATTTTGTTCATGGTGTAACAATATTAATATTATATTGTCTCAACTCTTTTTTTCATTTATTCAGAGTGCACAATATGGAAATGTAATGAGAAATTAATAATAATTAGTTAGTATTTTAATAATTGTTAAATACCTAATATGAAATAAAATAATGTAAATACATCTGGCCAAAAGCGAGATAGTAAAATGATGTGATCAGTATTCTAGTGATATCGTGTGAGCGCAACAAAAAGTAATAAAAAAAAACTGTACCAGTCTCAGAAATAATACAAGATTAAAAGCAAAGAATTTAGATCCTTAATGGACTCTCTCGCATTCTCAATTGTCAGTGTTGCGATGAGTTTAGGATTTATTTATACTTTATTTAAATCCACGTCTCATTATACCTCCTATAGTTATATCAAAGATCAAGCTATACATAAAAGATGCTGAAGATATAAGAGTAAAATTAATAATGTACAATTACACTAAATATATATATACATTTTAATGTTTTTCATACTTAGTATAAATAAAATATTCATAACATGGCATTTAAATACAAAAATAATATACTATATATATGTAAAATTTATCCATAATTATAGATCTCTTAACTTCAAGATGTGAACTATTGTGTTCTCTCTGTGTGTATAAATATGGTCAAATCTCACTAAAGTATACCCACTTGACTGACATCTGATAACGGCATTAGTGCGAACGATTGGCATCAGGAGACACACACTTTCCACATGTTTGCATGGAGAGTGTATAGTTACACTTTAAGATGTAGCCATCCAATTTAGACTCCCGATTAAATGGAAGAACCATTGATCGGGTCTCTAAATTATGATTGGGACAACTTTGCCCTCTTTTAAGCGTAAACACGAATGACGTCGTTCTTAAGGGAGATATCTAAGCCTGCCATGGTTAGCTGATCAATTTAACAACTTCGCCCATCTACCAGACCATGCAGATGAAGAGGACCTACAACGATATGCTCGAGCATACATTCTCACGTTGATTGAAGGATTGGTATTTTTCGAAAAAATCCAACAGTAGAGTGCACCTGATGTATCTTCCTCTCTTGGTGGATTTTGATGTTGTTGGGACTTACAGTTGGGGCGTTGGATGTCTTACATGGTTGTTATAGGCAACTATGCAAGGGTGCGAAAAGACATTGCAGGCCTACTTTTATTGCTACAAATTTGGGATGGGATCGATTTCCTCTTCTAACACCTCGACGACACCATAGATACGAGAATACTTAGGCGATAGACCACTTACAGTAAGGTAAGCATACTTATCTCATTATTGTTGTTTTTCATTATGAATACCAATAACTAAAATTTAACTTATGATTGTTGTAGATGGAATGACAACTGTTATGTAATTAGAGCACCTACGCATGTATTAGTACAGTATAAGAACATTACTTGATACACATATGCCTAATTAGGTAATATTTTATCATTCATATATATATATTCATAATGTTTCAATCTTATGGTTAATTCATTTTTTGACACATATGCATGCAGATTATTTGGGAGCCATATAATCATCTGATCCAACTATTGTCTTCCATAC
>NC_052358.1:58309238-58316106 GCF_009727055.1 Benincasa hispida
AACTTTTGCTTATAGTGGATATTATTCAAAGTTTTTTTGGTAAGTTGGAATATTAGATAGGTGCAAATTTTTTTTTGATAAT
Source organism: Benincasa hispida (assembly GCF_009727055.1). NCBI lineage: Eukaryota > Viridiplantae > Streptophyta > Magnoliopsida > Cucurbitales > Cucurbitaceae > Benincasa > Benincasa hispida. The sequence continues at coordinate 58,309,321 of NC_052358.1, forward strand.
GTGCAATATTTTCTTTTAATAAGTTGATATATTTTTTATAGTTGGTTATCATAAGGAGAATTACATGTGATTAATATTGTATTATATATGTAGTTCACTTTACTGGTTGGTATTTGGTTGGTACTCTGTTGTTGCTTTCTGATTGGTATTTGGTTGATATTTAACTATCAAAATGAGTATGTCTTTATTTGGTTAAATATAATAAAAATATATTTTAGAATGTTTCAACTATGATTTTTAAAATATTACATCATAATCTCAAATTATTTATGTTTTAAATATATAAAAAAAAAAAGTCATTAATAAAAAAAATAACGTTCTTAATGGAAAAAATAATCTAAAAATAGGTTGCAAAAATATTTTAACGAATTCTAAAAATAGGTATTTTAAATATGTTCTTGATGGGAAAAAAAATAAAATTTTTTAAATGTAAAATTTATATTTAAATCTTTTTTTATTTTGCCAAAATTTTAAAATTTTATTAGTAGTTTAATGTAAAATTAAAAAATATGTAAAGAAAAGAATTAGTAATATTACTTTATTTTTGTGGAGAAAAGAAAAAAAAACTAAAACAAATTAAAGAAAGAATTTAAAATTAATAGCGGTATTGGATTTAAACTAAAACGTTCAATTATTTATGTTTACACTAAAAAGGTCATTAATAAAAAATTAATATTACATAATAAAAATAATTTTTTTTCATACTTTTAGTAAAATAATCTAACAAAATTTTTAAATGAAAAATTATCCTTTAAAATTTTACAGAATCATACAGAGTCTTCTTGTATAAATTTATACACTAGACTGACATCTGATAACGGCATTAGTGGAACGATTGCATCAGGAGACACACACTTTCCACATGTTGCATGGAGAGTGTATAGTTACACTTTAAGATGTAGCCATCCAATTTAGACTCCGATTAATGGAAGACCATTGATCGGTCTCTCTTAAATTATGATTGGGAACAACTTTTGCCCTTCTTTTAAGCGTAAACACGAATGACGTCGTTCTTAAGGAGATCATCTAAGCCTGCCATGGTTAGCTGATCAATTTAACAACTTCGCCCATCTACCAGACCATGCAGATGAAGAGGACCTACAACGATATGCTCGAGCATACATTCTCACGTTGATTGAAGGATTGGTATTTTCGAAAAATCCAACAGTAGAGTGCACCTGATGTATCTTCCTCTCTTGTGGATTTTGATGTGTTGGGACTTACAGTTGGGGCGTTGGATGTCTTACATGGTTGTATAGGCAACCTATGCAAGGGTGCGAAAAGACATTGCAGGCCTACTTTTTTTGCTACAAATTTGGGAATGGGATCGATTTCCTCTTCTAACACCTCGACGACACCATAGATACGAGAATACTTGAGCGATAGACCACTTACAGTAAGATAGCATACTTATCTCATTATTGTTGTTTCATTATGATAATACAATAACAAAATTTAACTTATGATTGTTGTAGATGGAATGACAACTGTTATGTAATTAGAGCACCTACGCAGTATTAGTACATATAGATACATACTTGATACACATATGCCTAATTAGGTTTATATCATAATTATATATTCATAATGTTTCAATCTTATGGTTAATTCATTTTTTGACACATATGCATGCAGATTATTTGGAGCCATATAATCATCATCACTATTGTCGCCTACTCTCCTCATCAACAATTACTAGATGCCACTACCTCCTCTCCTGTCTCGATGGCAATGAGATATGGACATCTAGATGTCCACTCATATGCTTATTTGTTGTGGAGTGGCATCACCCAGATCGTATGATGCATCAATTTGGGATGTTGCAACAAATTCCTCAACCTTGCAACACAGATGCTCGACTTCATTCACACGATCTAAGGGACAGACATGAGCGAGATTGGATTGCATATTTGGCTCCTCAAATTAAAATCTGGGAAAATCGACAGAGTTTGGTTGTTAATGAACCTCCTATTAACAACGGTGTAGGAACTGAGCCTGGATATATTGAATGGTATTCCACTATGAGCAGGCGGTACATAACTAAAGCGGGAGCAACCTATCACTTGTTGGTATGAGTTTATTGTTTACTATGATTGTTTGATTTTATTTTTTTATTGCACATCAAAATAAATTTTAAAGCCATTAACTTGTTACTCAATTCTTTTTCAGGCCGAGCTTCCAAATTTGTCAATATCTGCTTAAAAAGCTTTGCGTAGACTCACCTCGATATATCGAGTGCGATATTTCGATGGTGATGTTCCAATGGAAGAACGAGGTGATCCAGCAAGACATGAGGATGTTCCTATTCGACCTAATGTTCAGAATGAATATCCAACAACGCCACTCGATCAGTACACTTCCATGATGTCCTCTCTCTCAACATTTGATTTTTTTCCAATAACCCTCAGTACACTAAGCATGGAAGAAGGACAAACTTCACATGTCCATCCAAATATCCATGACCAGTATGTTACATATCGACAACATAGTGAGGGTATACACTTTGCAGAGGAAAGTCAACCACCAAGTGTAAGAGGTCGTGACGATTGTGGACACTATGTCACTTAACATGATCGATCTAGACATAATAGAGGATCTTCTTCCAGTCGTGAATAAAGAACATTGTACATATAATTAAATTTATTAATGAAATTCAATTACGAAAATGCACTTGCAGTCTACAACACATCCTAAAAAACCTTGACTATTATTTACAATAGTCGAAAGTTAATTTTATATTTTTGCATAAGTTTCTAATAACTTTAAACAAAAAAAAATAATTTGAAATTAAAAATTAATATTGAGTATATCAAATCAATCATAGCAATTTTTTAATCTCAAAATCATTATTGTTTATACTGTTAAAAAAACTAGTAATATTACTATCAAAATAAAAAACGAGATTAGTGAGATAGTTGGTTTTGGGTAAGAATGATTTAAAGTTAAACAAATGAAATATTATTAACGGTAAAAAAACATAAGTAATGAAAGAGTTGGTTTTGGCTTGTTAAAATAATGAAAAAAATAATAGCAAAAATATTTTTTTATTATTATTTTTTTTGGAAAATTTCACTAAGCGAGCATTTAGATATTACTAAGCAATCGGAGAGAATACGAAGCGATCATTTACTATCCACTATAGTTTTTATTAAGCGATCGTGTAGAGAATACTAAGCGATCGTTTAACTATCCACTATAGTTTTTAGTAAACGATCGTTTAGAGAATACTAAGTGATCATTTAGCTAATACTGAGTGATCGTTTAGCTAACTGTTATGCGATCGTTTAGATATCCATTACGCGATCGTGTAATAATTTATAAAGCGATCGTTTGGCTAATACTAAGTGATCGCTTAGGTTTTGTTATGCGATCGTTTAGGTTTTGTTATGCGATTTAGATAATACTAAGCGATCGTTTAGCTAACTGTTACGCGATCGTTTAGATAAATTTGTGTTAAATTTGTAGAATACAATTGGTGTTGTACATTTAACTAAGTAAATAAATAACTAAGCGATCGTTTAGATAAATTTGTGCTAAGATTACATATTGTACAGTACAATTGGTGTCGTACAGAATATAATTGGTACTAAAATTACATATTGTATAGTGTAAATTTGTACATAATAATTGGTGCTGTACAGAATATAATTGGTGTTGTACAGAAAAATCGAAGCAATCGTGTATAAATTACTAAGCGATCGTGTATAAATTACTAAGCGATCGTGTTTAAATTACTAAGCGATCGTGTATAAATTACTAAGTGATCGTGTATAATTTACTAAATGATCGCAGAGACGATCGTGTATAATTTACTAAACGATCGCATAGTAATTTACTAAACGATCGCATAGTAATTTACTAAACGATCGTGTTCAACAGACGCATTCTGACCGGTTTAATTTTTTTTAATGCTGCGTACGAGGAAAAAAATAATAAAATATTTCTGAAGACAAAAAAAACTCCCATTTTTCCCTAAATAAGTTGGAAAGCATCCTTTTTCCCCCACTTAACTTTCAAAATAACCCCATTCTAAATTTTGAGAGTCTGCAATCATAATTAATTTCCATTGAGATCCTTCCCGTTAACATTAATACTGAAATGAAACATCTATGATTACCAAAATGCGCACCTTCAAAATATATAATTAAAAATTACCAAACTTTCGAACATTCGTGATTTTAGCTTACCAACGTTTAATCATTTTGCACATTCAAGTGTCTTGCCATTCTTTGCTCGAATACCCTTTATTAGGATGATACCGTTACTTTCCTTAGATTTGATCTTGTATATACTCCTTAGATTTGATCTTGTATATACGATATCGATATTCGAACAATACAAATATCGATATTAGAAACCAATATCGATATCCACAATTAAAATTAATACCGATATCGACATTAATTGTTATTGACACTACATTATTAAAAATACAGAAAGTGTATCGATAACACTCGAATTTAAACAAGTATCGGTATCATTTATTTATCTAATCAATACCAATACATTTATATACCGATATCGATATTAGTTTTTAAACGCAACAAAAATCATATGGACAGTAATTGAATGAGATGGATAACGTATAAAGCCAAAATTTAGAAAATCTTGAAAGGTTCACGCAAATAGAGGAATAGTTCCCATGTAATGAAGAGTAATCAGATTGGTCATCCTCTCATCTGAAATGGGAGTATGGACCAGGATTGCAGATTTCTTAATAGAGTCCCCCATTCATTAGGATTACATAATGTTGGTGAACACCAATCATTATAATTAATTGGATCCCACTTTTTATATTACCATTTATTAATTATGATTGCAAGTATCTAAATGCGTCCATGGTCAAAATCCTCATAATTCATCTTTTTAAAATTCAACTCATCAATTGTAATCCAATAAGTTCCAAGAGCGACTTAAATTGAATGCAAAAAAAAAAAAAAGATTTAAAATCCAAAATTAAAAGGAAAAAAATTCAACCAATTGGAGAAAAACAAAATAAGCTCACCCAAAACTCGAGACATTACATTGAAATTGGAGTTACAACTGAGGGAATTGGGACTTAATATTTGAAGGTGAAATACAAAAACAAGTAGATGAAAGTTGAAACCCACAACCTTTACAAAAATCGACTTTGTATTTAAGCTAATTAATGGAAAAAATTGTAATGGATGATTCCAAGTTTAAGGTCCAAAATTGATTCAAATGACCCATTTTAAAAAAATAATGTCAATTTGACCATCTGCTTACGTCATACGAGAATAGATTACAAAAAAATTTCCCTTGATAACCTCTCGCTCTTAGCTGTCTGTCATCTTACCATCGTGATGTGATTGTTTGTCACTGTACGATTGATTTGACATTTTTCACGAAATCTGTCTACAACTTAAAACCGTTAACACAAAAATGGTGTATTCTTTAAAATCTAAATTTCATTTGAACTGTCATTTTGTTGAACGGAGATTTATTGAACAAGGTTTTCCAGAGCGAAGTTTCAGAACGGAACAGACTTTTCTTGAAGTTGGTCATTGGTGTTTGTAGAAACGTGGTCTCAAAACAGGTATGTATAGACATTGTAAAATAGCATAACGAAAAGGGTGTGAGAAAAATGGACAAAGAGAAAGGTGGAGAGAGCGACATTGAGTGACAATGAGATAGTGGGCTTGAGCGACAACGAGAGAATGAGCTTGAGCGACAGCGAGAAGTGCGAGGGCGAGAGACAAGAGAGCGAGAGGCATGGGAGCGATAGCGAGAGAGATCCATGTGTATCACTATCTGCTTAATAAAAAATGTTCTCTTGCTTTGTAGGATGACATGAAAGTGTGTACTAATTCGATACAGAGATCATTGGGATGAGAACCAAAATTTGTATGTTAGAGGCGAGCTAACGGGAATCGTTGTGCCTACTACCTTGAAGTATGAAGAACTTAAAGCTCACGTTTACAGGATTGTAAATGTAAGTTGCTTAGAGTTTGATGTTGTTATGAGAGTTAAATATAAGCTTGACTTTGAAGCCCCTCCACACTACATACGAAATGATGGTAATGTTGACTTCGTTCTTTGTCGGGACGATCTTTCTACAATTCAGATATATGTAACACTAAAATCATACCACAACGAAAAATGTGAATATAAGTGATGATCGTATAGGTGTAGATAGACAATATGAGGCATCATATGAGCTTAATCAAGAAGAGGGTGATATCCCATTGTCTATGAACACTCAACCATCAACATTATCAATAGACAATGACAGCATTCGTGCAGTGGACTTGGAAAGAGAAACTCAATGTAACAGACCTGTGCCTGGTAATGAGAGATCAGCAGACTTGAATTTTATGGATTGTGGTCCTTCAGAAGAGCGTGATCCTTTCGTGGTCGATAATGAGAGATCAAAAGGATTAAATTCTATGGACTGTAGTCCTTCAGAGGTGCATAGACCTGCAGTGGCTGTTACTGAGAGATCAGGAGGATTGAATTCCATGTCTTCATGTCGTAGAGGGGAATTGATTATGCCTGGCACCTCTTCATCCGAGACAGATGTTGAAGTTGGTCAAATTTTTTTGAGTAAGAGTGATTTAAAAATGAGATTGTCTATTCTATGCATAAACAAAAATTTTGAATATAAGGTAAGGAAGTCAACTAAGTCTTTGTTCACTGTTAAATGTATAGAGGATAATTGTAAGTGGAGCCTTCGTGCGGTTAAAATTCTAGGGTGTGACATATTTAAGATCACGAAGTATATGCAGTCACACACATGTTCTATTGGAATTTTAAATCATGACCATA
>NC_052358.1:58317671-58330748 GCF_009727055.1 Benincasa hispida
CTGTAAATCCACTCGGTCACATATCTAAATGGAAGAGACCTCCGGGATATGTGGAAAAGCATATTGCACCTCCTAGAATAGTGGTACAGGTCGGGCGGCAAAGAGTACAAAGAATACCATCAAGAGGAGAACAACGCAGACAAATAAAATGTGGTAGGTGTGGGAACTACGGGCATAATCGGCAAAACTGTAGTGAACCACTAACGACCGGGCGACCCATTGAATCTAATACATATGATTCAAATTTCGATCGATTGTAGTTGTCTATGTGCCACTTGTCTTTGTAATTGTCTAAATGTCACTTGTCTATGTAACTGTAACATTCTATGTGCCACTTTAATCCTCAATGCTATAATTTTTTATGTACCACTTGTCATTCTGGAAACTTCTAATGTCTCGCTTATGAGTTTGATTACTAGAGTTTGTCTATTCATGAATCTCTTCAGATATCTCGCTTTATAAGTTTGATTACTAGAGTTGGGCTATTCTTGAACCATTCTGGAAACTTCTCGCGCATCTCGTCGTCGCTCATCTCGTTCTAGCACATCTCGCTGTCGCTTATCTCGCTTTTAATTTAACTTGTTGGCAACGAATCCCTTATAAGTGTGATTAATGAATCCCTTCAGATGTCTCACTTATCTAAGTTTAATTTAACTTGTTGGCTATTCATGAATGAATCTTCTTCTATATTCATGGTAGTTCTACACTAACAATTTAATCCGTTTTATAAGTTTAATTTAAATTAATTTAATCCCTTTTAAAGTTTGATTACTTAAATTAAACTTAAATTAAATTCTGATTACTTATAATTTAATTTAACTTGTTGGCTTAATGAATCCCTCCAAATGTCTCGCTTATCTAAGTTTAATTTAACTTGTTCGCTATTCATGAATGAATCTTTTGTATTCATGGTAGTTCTACACTAATAATTTAAATAACATGTTAGTAAAAGCTAAATTACATCAATAATATACATAATATACATGTACGCCAATAATATGGAGTGTTCGTCCACAATTGACATGCCAATTACATCCTATAGTCAGTCATCTTATCCTGAGTTATTACAGATGGGTCACTACTAGTCACTAAATGTTCTAAGAATTTTACAACAAAAATTCCAGAATCTAACGACCTGTGTTGTGTATTCGTAGCAGTAGGTCAGGCTATCTTCCACTGAGATGTTTCGATGTCCGGCTTCGAACATTTCAGGTCACAATAGTGAAGAAGCGAAGGTAGGGTGTAAGTCAACGATTCAAGGAAAGACTCCAGCTTCTTCTTCGATGTCATGGAAGGCAGTGAATCAAATACGAACAACCGGCCTCTATTCAAATCGAATGCTACCAACATCCAATGCTGATCAATGTTTGTTGTCGTGTATATGAAGTCCACATCTAACCACTTGACATCAAATTTACCCATGACATAATCTGGTAACGTCTCATCCACCCATGCTACGGCAGCTTCCAAAGTCGACTTATTCTTCATATGTTTGTAGACCCCATCTCGAGAATTTAGATGACTCTACACAACGAAAAGAACATCAAAACACATAATAGTCAACCAACGTATTCCTATTCAAAAGTGCAGTAAATTGTTACCGTTATTCCAATTGGCAGAATGGTGAAGCGAGCCATACACATGTCTGGTTGCCTATAGAATTTTTCTTTCATGAACTCAAAAATGACATTTAGGGTCTGCATCCAGAACAAGATATACGTTAGGAGAGGGTTTATAACTGTATGTACTTGGTAAAAAGGATAAGATCGTAAACTTGCGTCACACTCAACCCATGAACTTGGTTCAGTCAACTCTTGGAAAAAGGTTTTTGATAATGGATGAATTGCATTTTCTTGAACCTCGTTTTCCGTGTTCTCATCGGCAATCCAGTTCACCATTTCCTTCAATGTAGCCACTGGAACCTCATGCTCCAAAGAGTATTGGATCGTCGCTTTAAACTGCATCATAGGTACCCCAGGGAGATGGTATTTAATATTTGGACGATCCAAAGGAAGTTGAACCCTAACTTCCTTCTCTTTTGTTATTTTCTTATTTGGTTCAATAGGAGGTGTGTACTTATCAACGGCCTTCCTCTTACGCGTTTTTTTTCTACTCTCGACCATAACCTATAGAAATATAACGAAATGCTGAACATGTTGAATAACAAATATGAAGAAAGAAATTTTCGAATCACATAATAATCATACCTGTGAATCGAGATGTAGGATGTTAAAGGAGGTCGTGATATTGAGCTGTACAGGTGGTGGTAGAGGTGCGGTAGGTGACTTAGGTGGAGGTGGTGTAGGTGACCTAGGTGGAGGTGGAGGTGGAGGTGGGTAGGTGACTATCATCAGGTGGGTGTCGGTTTGACCTCACGTACAGGTGGTGTAGGTGACCTACCTACAGTTGGATGTGGGACATAATGGCATCCTGTGGAGTGGGAGAGCCTCGTTGGGTCGTGGAACTTTACTCAACTGCACTTCCAACAATAATAGAGACAAAATAGATGACCAATTGCCTTCATGTCTCTCATGTCCGTCTCTAGGTTCATACACGGGCATCCCAAGCTCGATTTGAGTTGTCGATGCTTCCGTAGGTAGGCATATACATCAGGTTCAAATTTGGTCCTTCCTGTGGCCCAATCCTTCCGGGACAGCAACTCCTCCTTAAACTCAGGATATACGTAAACCAACTCACCTAGCACATTATGAAACATACCTTCACTGGAGTTGTAAGTAAGCTGGTGGATGGTTTTGGTCCCCCTTCAGCTATTCTTCATCCTTCGCTCACCTTTTGAGGACCCATCCTGTTCACCCTCCCCACTCTGAACCACCCGTCACTATTTGGACTACTAGAGCTCCCGAACTCCCAGTGTCGGAGGTGGGCTTGTTTATCCGCCGTCTATCAATGGGCGTCCAGAAATCCTTCTCAAGCCTCAGGACATGACAAGGACCCTCTTTGACTTTTGTACTGCATAAGGAACCCAGTAAGATGGTAGTGTACATTTATACTACTGCAATGAAAACATTGTAGCTACATAGAACTAACACTTACATTTTCAAACTAAAATGTCTCTCTCGGAGTGTTATTATGAATGACCGAGTGGGAGGATGACCACCGTAATATACGAGGAATCGCTACTCTTTGCTCTTTCGAGTGGCAACGTTTTCTGCTATTGACGAAAGGATCTCGACGTCCACACCTAAATCCAAACAACTCAATTTATAACTATGTTAATGCAAACAAAGATAAAGTTAGGTTAAGGAACTCTACGCTGGAATGCTTGGGGAATCCGCGGAACGAGTACTTCACGACATAATTTTAATTTCCCCTCACCTTCTCTTGTATAGACCAACCTTGTCTTAAGTGCGGTCTTCAGGGAGTCGAGTGTCCTTTGCCAATGATTGTACCCCAATCAAGAGAGTTGTGTAGTCGATGTCCTCAAAATAATCAAATGGGTACGATCCACAAACATTCTTCTACTTGTTTTTACCCATCATTGCAAACCCTCTGTGTAGTATATAAAGGTTAATTTTCACTACATCCTCAATCATTTCAAATACCAATTCTTTGTATTCTTCTTCAAGAAAATGCAAGTGGAATGCGTCTGAGACCAACCGACTACCAAAGTACTTGATAAAAAGTTCGGTGTGAGGACTCCTCACTCCGTCCAACTAGCGTAGAGACCGCCACAAACCAGTGATCAACAAAAAGTCGTCCTTCGAATGTGATGACCTTTCCTCTAACAAAAAACTGATTGAGGTCCATTCCTGAGTTCTTCACTTCCTCAATAACATATGGTGGATTAAAGAGCTTTTGAATACAAGTTCAATGTCTAGGAATCGATCAACTGTTCTCTTGAACATCTCTAATTACCTTTCAGTGAGCTTCTGCTTTACAATCTTGTTGGCATTGGCAACATGGGCCAGGCAAGTTACTTGCCTGGGACCCTATCAACTTCATGAATTTTCAAAGATTTCGACATCTTAAATTACTCCTGCATTGTTCAATGAACATTCAATTTATCAGTTACAGGTCCGTACTAAAAATCATCTAAACAAATATACTGTAAAAGTCTCGCTAAATCTCGCTCATCTCGCTCTATCACATCTCGCTTTCGCTCGAAATCGCTCTTGCACATCTCGCTCTCGCACAAACTCGTCCACTAACTTGTTCATCTAATACATCTTCTTTCTCTCTGCAGAACACATCGAAACCCATTAAAAGACCGATAAACAATACCCTAACCAACAGCCCTAAACATGGAAGACAAAATTAATTCACTAGCCCAGTAGAGAACTTCAATTACAGTATAGAGAACTTCGTTACGACAGTGATGGTTTTGCAGAGCGAATGAAACGACTTGCACGTACAACAATTTTGTTTCCCTAATTTTGAGCGAAGGGGGACGACCGTTGAGTTTTGAGTTGAGCGCTATAGACTAGAGGGGCATTTTTGTAATCTACTCCCGTGTGAACGTTAAGCAGAGGGTCAATTGACATTATTTTTTAAAAATGGGTCATTTGACATTTTGGACCCTAAAATTGGGTCATCCATACAATTTTCCCTAATTTAATGGTGCCAACTGCCTAATATATATGACCATTAATTTAGTTGTGTAAAGGAGTTACTTTATTGAGGTCCAATTGTGGCCTTTTTGTTGGAAATGACCAAACAGGCAAGAAAATAATGAAATGGCAAGGATTGCATTATTCTTGATATTATGACAAAAAGGAATTTACAGCATTCAATGTTGTACCTGATGAATCCAATGCTCTTATTAAATTACTTGAAATTGCCTGCAAAAATAAGTATGCAAATTATATACTAATACTTCCAGCCAAATTTATCAAACCACCAACTATTGTATAGTTTTACTGTCACTTTATCTTTGACATTCGAGCTTCAACTTAATATGGTATTTGCAGGAAAGGGAACTAAGAGCTACTCAACTCACAAGCTTCCAAGTCGAAACCGATCCATAAGAAAATCAAAGAACCTAATCGTTGAAATATCATATTCTTCTTCTTTTTCTTCTTTTTAATAAGAAACAATTTCATTGATGAATGGAAGAATCCAAATGATGTACAAAAGATCCCTATCAAAGAGAATCCAAAAGATGGATCCAATTTGCAAGAAGAAAATGTAAGTTGTGATCTTTAAGAGGTTGGTAATGATTACACCAAAAAAAAAAAAAAAAGCAATAAAAATAGAAGAATAAAAAATACCCTTGGATGACTTTCATCTGTTGTTGAAAATGCAATCATTTCTTTCTTCCCAAATCTGAGACAAAACCGAACAAATGATGTTGGTCCATATATTTGCCTTTGGATCCTTGAAGGGGTGATTAAAAAACATGAGATTGATCCAATCCAGAGTGTCCCAAGAGGGGACCAAATACCATCCAAAAGCATCGATGATTTTCAGCTCAAATGAATTGAACAAAACAATGAATTGAACAAAACAATGAAAGAATAGGTGAATCATTGATTCAAAGCTATTCTGACATAAGCAACACCTTGAAGGAGAGAGTAATCCAAGAGCATCTTGTTTGTAAACAATCCATGGTATTGTGACAACAGTGACATACTTTCCATAATAGGAATTTAATCCTTTATTATATTCATGAGTGTCCGGACCAGCTTATGCGCACATCGACTATCTTATGGAACAACCTGTGTGGCCTTACAACATTTGAGTATCAATGAAACTCAAAAAATAATAAATCATAAGTAGGTGGTCACCATGAATTGATCCTACAACCTCTTAGCCCTTTATCAAGACGATGTCCCCTTATTTACCATTAGGCCAATCCCTGATTAGCCCTTTGTCAAGGCAATGTCTCCTTATTTACCACTAGGCAATCCATGATGGTTTAATAGAAATTTAATCCTTTTAGGGTAGCATAACTTCCATAGTTTTTTGAAGATGGCAGCTTCGACAGAGGAGCTGTTTGATGATAGCGCGACAACAAGGATCTTGAAGAGTTTCCAGCTTTCAAAACCAATGATCAGGATGGTTATTTAGCTATAGCCCTGGCATGAGATAAGTAAAATTAGCCCATTCTTCAATCTCAATATCTTTAAGATGTCCTCTAAAGTTCAAAGTCCAAGCTTACTGGATCGGATTCCGAAGGAGGCATCTTTTGAATTAGTAAATTGCGAACAGATAGGGATAGACCTGACAAAGAGGCTCTGAAACAAACCAGCAGTGGAGGAGCAATTCCCAACCTTGCACATCAAATGCTAGATTTTTTAGCATAATTCTTATTCGAGAATAGCCCATAATCACCATTATTATTGAAGATTGAGCATCCAAAAATCCTAAAAACCGTCATCTTCAACCTTGCAGCCTCACTTGCAGCTGCATGTATAATGGCTTTAGAATCGTTTTGAACCCCAAAAACCACGATAGGAGGCAATTGCTCATCATCATAATTACCTTTGGGGCTTGTAGCAAGCTTGAAAATGTTGTTGGTGATAGACTGAAAAGTGGCATGTCAAAATATGAAGGGAAAATAAAAGTGTGAAATCACCAATTGACTCAAAAGTTTAAGTTGTTGGATGAAGATAAATTTAATATTATATCAATCCAGTAGTTGTTAAACAAAATGCCAAAATAGTTGGTGATGCAGCCACAAACTGGCAAACTAGATGAAAAGGTTGATGTAGGGAACAACTCTGACATTCCCATAGACCAACCTTCAAATGATTTTGCTGGCCCTTTTCAGAAGATAACAGTGGCAGGATTTAAGGGTATTTTTTAACTCTTTTTGAAAGTTTGAGGGTAAAAATGATTTTTGGGTATTTTTTTTAAATAAAGTGCAAAATTCAAGGGTATTTTCTATAAGAGAACATAAAGTGTCATTGGTAGGCTATTTTCAAGACCGACTAACTGACCAGTAAATACATATAAGATAAACTTTCAACCTCTCTTACAATGAATTCATTTCCAACTAAACAAATTCAGGTCACCTTTGCATGAAAATGTATTTTCAATTCAATGAATTTCATAATATAACAAGCTGTCTTACATATACTCCTTACACGAACAGAATGAAAAGGACTGACGAAACAGAGAAAAATACTAAAGATGGAAAGAACTAGACCCAACAACTAGCCAAAACTACCATTTCCTTTTTGAAGTCTAAATTGTCTCAGAGTGTACAAGGAAAGCATACCAAACCACAAGGGTTTAGAGAAGCAAATTTCATCCACTCTTTTTAAACCAAATTTCAACTACTCTAAAACCATCATGTAGTACCCATGGTCTGATCAATAACAATCATGTCAAGAAGAGCAAAAGTTTAAGTCCAACAACTAACCTTCTATTGGTAAAGCAACGTACACTGCTGTAAACCACAAAGATTCTAAAAGAACTTTGTGCAAGCAAAGATCATTCCTCCAACCATAGTTAAACTCCCACAATCAATAAAACTAAAAGGGATTCCGTCCATAAAAGAGTAATAGAAGAAGAAAAGGCAAAAATGTAAGCAACTTTAACAGTCGAGAATATTTGACAAATAAACTTACAAGTTGCAACAAACAGTGACAACAACATGAAACTAATTACACTAGAAAGAACATAATAGACCATATCAGTTTAAAACTTAAGAATGGTGCCTTTAAGCCAAATATATACAAGTGGAAAAAAAGGTTGCTAGAAAGATAATTCATGGAAATATGAACTAAACTAAACCATGCATGCAAGTGTTAATGCTAAATTACCTAAAATTTGAATGATCTTGAAGAGGAAAAGATCCACACTATAATTTTTTTTTTTTTTTTTTTTTTTTTTTTTTTTTTTTAAAGAAACAATTCCATTGATTAAATGAAATATCCAAGGATATCCATAGTTACAAAAGGGCCCATATTAAACAGAGTACAATAGATGTTTGCAATTACAAGCAAGATGATTGTGATACACATACATACTCCTCTGCTACAAACCTAATAAAATGATAATGTTGTCATTCTCCTCAGTCTTTTCAATATTTCAAGTTAAAACTATTAAACTATTGGCGGGATAATGAGAAAACCAAAGTCATTACTTGTTCATTATACTTATGCTTCAAAATTATGGGAAAAGGACGCTTCTAGAAGTTTGTTTTGGTTGAAATAAGCCATAATTTTTCTCTGTCTTTATTAAGAATTTTCTTTGTGGCTAGCTTTTCCAAGAAATCTAAGTTCTGGTGGTGAAATTTTATATTGGTTGGTCCTTGGGAGTTGTAAAAGAGGGCAAATGGAGATATAAATTGGTTCTCATAGCGATTTTTAAGTCAACACTTGGTTTGAGATGGTATGCTCTCTTGAAAAGTCTTGGTTAAGGCTTTATAATAATCCTCTTTGCATATATAGTTAATCCATTCAGTTGGGTGAAAAATGTTACATAATGGTTTTGACTTAAATTGATCTTCCAACTTCTCTCCAACCATTGAACTTCCTGTTTTTGGAATCTTTTTTGCACTTTATCAGAAGACAACACAACAAAGACTTGAAAGTACAACGGAACAAAAACCTTACCTGAAGCGTGATCAACCACATATATTCTAGGTTAAGAAGAAAAACCATAATATACCATTCACAAGCTTCTCTAGTTTCTAACTCCTTTTTCCCTGAGTGATATCAAGTCTAATCAACATTGAAAGATAAAATCTTCTTTGTTTTTATTCATGTGCACACATCTTGATCGATCAAATCTTTATCTTTTACTCTTAATAATAATTTTTTTTTAAATCCAAAAAAGAAATTTAATGCAAGTAAGCTTTAGAAGCCCCACCTTAAGAATTGGAGAGATGTAGAGATGAGGGTATTGAAGAGTATAGGAATCAATTTGATGAGGTGTAAACCAAAAAAATCAAAGCAATTGCAGTAAGGACACAAGATTTAGAGTATTGTACCTACTCATGAAGCCAACCAGCTGAATTCATGATTGAGTATGGGTATTGAGATCCAGTTGGAACTCATGGGGAGAAGCTGTGCTCTCAGGTCAAAAGCATTGCCGTTGATTATCTAATGCAGTAATGCCCAACATTGATTCCTCCTAATCAACCCATTGAGTCGAGGTGCATGTCATCGTGTTGTTGAAATGTTCGTCCAGTGGGATGATTTAGGGGATGTACCTAGATGCCCATTAGTTGGGGGATGACCCAATCCTACTTGAGCAGACCAACCACTAGAGAAGGAAAGGAGGAGAAGAGAGGAAGAATCTAAAAGAAAAGGCATAAAGTAAAAAATTGTGAAATACATGCTGTTGGCAGCAGAGGTCTTGAGTTGTTCAAGGGTAGAGAGATCCGGAGATTTGGCTCGACCAATTTCATCATTTTAAACCAAAACATTAGAAAAAGCAACCACGAAACTCACTGGACTGAAAGACGAAAACCCACTTCTCTGAAATAGAATTCTCCTACTCCAAAGTCCAAATGGATAAACAGAAAATGGGAAGCTGAAGAACCAAAAAAAAAAGAAAAAAAGGAAAGAGACAAACCCTTGGTCGAGGAGGATGTTGTAGCCAACTTCAACAAAAGGGCTTCCAATTGGCACCAAAAAGCCAAAGCAAAGAGGGAGGAGTGAAGTGGGGCCTGTTCAACAAAAATGGTTGATCCTTGTACATGGAATGTGATATTTCTTGTAGTGGGTGAAATTGAAGAGAGGCCTTTTCCTATTAGTTTGGTAGTTGGTTCAAATGGCAACATGATCCTGGAGGAGAAAAGAAGAAATTCTTCTGTTAATTAGTTTCTAGAGATGGCAACTGCTCTCGCTGAAAGAATTATTAGTGGACATTCTTCAGAGCACTTCTTAAAGAAGAATACATTTGCAGATGGAACATGCTGGAAGCAAAAAAAATTAAATCATCATAGCTGATTGAATCAAATAACAATCATGTCAAATGGGAAGGCGAGTTTGACGATTCCAAAAGGAGAAAATAAAGGAAGGTGGTAAGTACTCAAGGAAATGATGAATGGTTCTGGAAGCAAAGTGGTCAAAATATGTGGGAAAGATCAAAGAGGCCGTCACTGAAGTTTTCCACTTAAAAGAAAAAGGATACTTGACAATCTGAAGAAATACAAAATCGTTGGTCTTTGAATCCAGATGAACAGTGAAGTAAAAAATATCCCAACGCTCAATGAACTATGGATTTTAGGAACCTTTATTCACAAGAATGTGTTGCTGCAATTTCATATCTCAATCAATCACTTCAAGAATCGTGGTATCAAGTATAGAACCTGCATCTTTCATATGCATAGTTAGTTCATCCAAAGCTAGATAAATTAAATCAGTCTCATCATGGACTTTATCTCTTGAAACAAATATATTGACTTCACCGTTGATCTCAATCCAGCTCTGTCCAGGTTCTTTAACTACACCATTAACATCCATTTTCAGCCTCAGCCTCTTAACATCTCCCCACATACCTTTAGAAGCAAAAATATTTGAAAGCATAACATATGATCCACTGTCCATGGGGTCAATCGAAATTGCCATCTCTGCAGCATGTTTCGCTAACTCAACATTGCCAAAAACTCTACATGCACTAAGCAAGCTCCTCCATACCAGTGCTGCTGGTCTTATAGTCATCTTCTCAATGAATTCTTGAGCTTCAGATAACCGCCCAGCCCTACCCAAAAGAGTAACAACTGAAGCATAATGTTCCATTCCTGGTTCAATTCCATATCTGGCCATTGAATGGAAATGTTGAAGTCCATCTTCAACAAACCCCACATGACTACAAGCTGATAGCACACTCACAAAAGTGACATAATTGGGATTTATGTCATTGCCCATCATTATTTCAAACATCCTAAGAGCTTTTTCTGCTTTACCATGTTGTGCATACATTGAAATCATGGAGTTCCAGCATGCAGTATCTTTCCATACCGAGGAGGAAAATGTTTTTTCAGCTTCTTCCACACTCCCACACTTCGCATACATATCCACAAGGGCATTAGTGATGAAAGGGTCTAATCCTAGACCCAACTTCATGACTTGATTATGGAACTGTTGACCATGCTGGAGACTTGCCAGGATGCTCGCTGCTGTAATCAAAGCTGCAAAAGTGAACTCATTTGGCCTTTCTCTTGAGACTTGTAAATCTGAGTATAGTTTGAAAGCCTCCTCACTTTTTAATTGTAGGTTATATCCAGAAAATAGTGCATTCCAAACAACTATATCTCTGTTAGTTGTCCCTTCAAACACATACCTGGCATCTCTAATGCATGAACATTTAGAATAAACATCTACAAGAGCACTGCTTGTAAACTTATCTAAAGAGAAACCATATTTGATGGTAAGGCCATGGATTTGCTTGCTCAGTTGCAAGTGGAGTAATGCAGCTGATAAACCTAGAAGGCTTACAAATGTTAAAAAGCTTGGTGAAACATGTTTAAGCCTCATTTCACGGAAAACTTCCAATGCTCCACACAAGTACTCTTGTCTCGAATATCCTTCAATCATTGCATTGTAAGAGACCACACTGTGACAAGTCACGACATCAAAGACTCGTTTTGCATCATCCAATGAATTACATTTTGAATACATGTCAATTAAAGCATTTATCACAAAGTTATCATGTTCAAGATAAACCTTGATAATATAAGAATGTATTTGTCTTCCATGCTGTAAAGCATCAACTGAACCACATGAAGTAAGAATGCTTGAGCAAGCAAATTCATCAGGTTTCCATCCCATTCTGAACATTTCACCAACTAGTTCCACAGCTTCCCAATCATATGAATTTTGCATGTACCCAGCAATCATAGTAGTCCAAGAAATAATATTCTTAACATCCATTCTATCAAAAAGTGCTTTCCCAGCTTTCACTCTACCACATTTCGTATAGAAGTCTATAAGAACGTTATATGTTGACACATCCAACTTTGTTTCCCTCCTCAGAACATAAGCATGAATTTGCTTACCGCCTTCTAGAAAACCAAGCACTGAACACGCATTTAGAATGCTCGAGAGCACATATTTATCGGGTATAACATTACTTTCCATCATTAAGTTAAACAATTGCAATGAAACCTCACTCCTTCCACTTTTCGTGTACCCGGAAATAATAGCAGTCCAAGTGAAAGCAGTCTTCATGACTAAACCATCAAATACCAATCTTGCTTTATCTATCTCACCATGTTTCGCATATAAGTGCACCAAAGAGGTTCCTACATAAACATCCTCATCAAAACCTGCTTTAATTACGTAACTATGGACTTGGGAACCAGGTTCACCATCATCACGTTGAACACAAGCTCTGATAATGCTAGCTAAAATATACTCATTCAGTTTATCGTCACAGGTCCTCCGGAATTCCAAGAAATAAAGCAATGCTTTTTCATTATAGCCTAATTGGGTATACATAGAAACCACTGAAGACCAAGATACTAGGTTCCTATTAGGCATTTTGTCAAACAATGTTCCTGCATCAAAAACACTGCCAATTTTGAAATATGAATGCAGGAGAAGGTTTGATAAAAACACATCATATTGTAAGCCCCACAAGACAACTTGACAATGAACTTTCCTGTAGTACAAAATTGATTTGTTTGAAACAGGTACGAGCAACAGATTGGCAAGTGCCTTCCCTTTCACTCGCACATTTTGGGAAGAGAAAGAAGGAAGCATTGGTTGAATAGGTGGCAAAATAGAACTAAAGAATTTGCAACTTCCCATTTTGCTAATTGGAAGATAGGTCCAATAGATGTTGAGGAAAAAATGGCGTCTCATACTTGGTATAAATTAGAGAATTGTATTTTGAACATTCAGAAAAATTCCAATAATCCTCTACTCCCCACCATTTTCTCATCAAATAAATGATTTAGAACTTGTAGATGAATATGAATCATTGCTTCACAAGCAAACACTGATTAGAAGCTAGTAAGTTGAAGCCATATACAATTAATAGCGACTATTTTTGAAGCAGAAGACAGAGAAACTTATTATCCAAGCTTCAACAACCGAGTCCAGGGATGGGGAGTTGAGTGCTTGGGTGAATCCATCGAACTTAGTTTAGGACTAAGCTCTATCCTGAGAATTCAAAACACACAAATTTCAGTAAGAAATCGGCAGGTTTTTTTTTTTT
>NC_052358.1:58332208-58338025 GCF_009727055.1 Benincasa hispida
ATTATACAATTAAGATCATTCGTCTTGATAATACTGGTAAATTTACATCCCAAGCTTTTGATAATTATTGTATGTCAATTGGGATAAATGTTGAACATCCTGTAGCTTATGTTCATACAAAATGATTTAGCAGAATCATACATAAAACGTCCATTGCTTATGAGAACTAAGCTTCCTACATTTGTATGGGGCATGCTATTTTGCATGTAGTGTCACTTGTACACATTAGACTAGTAGCTTATTATAAGTACTCGCCATTACAATTAGCGTATGGCCATGAGCCAGATATCTCCCATCTGAGAATTTTTTTTTTATGTGCAATATATGTTTCAATTGCTCCATCACAACGTACTAAGATGGCCCTTAAAAGAGGTTAGGAATATATGTTGGATATGATTTTCCATCAATTGTTAAATATCTTGAGCCTCTGACGGGTGCTGTATTTACTGCATGAATTACTGATTGTCTTTTTAATGAGACAATTTTTCCAACATTAGGAGGAGGAATTAAGAAACTGGAAAAAGAAATTACATGGAATGCATCATTATTGTCTTATTTATATCCTCGTATAGATCAAAGTAAACTTGAAGTTCAGAAAATAATTCATGTGCAAAATATAGCAAATCAATTACCAAATGCATTTATAAATGCAAAGAAAGTAAATAAGGTACATATACCAACTGCAAATGTTCCATCGAAAAATTGATGTCCTAACACAACAAGTTGTCACTAATGAGTCTGACACGCCAGAAGCGTGGTAAACCAGTGGGTTTCAAAGATAAAAATCCTCGAAAATGAAAAATAATTAATAGTAAAAAAGATTTGGTTAAGGATATAAACACCCATGAAGAAATCTTTGACATGACTAGTGAAGAAGGTGAAATACCTAAAGATAATAATGAGATTTCAATAAACTATGTCATGATAGGAAAAAGATGAAATCGAACTAATGTAGTTATTGACAACATTTTGTGTATAATGTTGCTCTTGGTATTATATTTGAAAATGAGGATCCTGAACCAAAATCTGTTGAAGAATGTCGACATAGAAAATATTGGATTCAATAGAAAGAAGCAATCGAGGCAGAATTAAACTCACTTTCAAAATATCAGGTTTTTAGACCAGTAGTTCGAACACTAGAAATTGTCAAACCCTTGGGATACAAATGGGTATTTGTGAGGAAAATAAATGAAAATCGTGAGGTCACAAGATATAAAGTAAGACTAGTTGCACAAGGTTTTTCACAAAGACTTGGTATTGATTATGAGGATATATATTCTCTAGTAGTGGATGCAATTACACTAAGATATTTAATTGGTCTGACTGTGTATGAAAATCTGGATATGCATCTTATGGATGTAGCCATAGCATATTTATATGGATCTTTTGATAATGATATTTATATGAGAATCCCATAAGAATTTAAGGTAATTAGACATATAAATCAAATTCCCGAGAAGTGTATTTAATAAAGTTACAGAGATCATTATATGAATTAAAACAATCAGGACGAATGTAGTACAGTCGTCTGAGTGGACATTTGTTGAAAGAAGGATATCAAAACAATCCAATATGTCCGTGTGTTTTTATAAAGAAATCACACTAAGGATTTGCTATTATAACTATATATGTTGATAATTTAAATATAATTGGAACTCTTGAAGAGCTTTCAAAGGTAATAGAATATCTTAAGAAAATGTAAGATGAAAGTTTTCAAAAAAACAAAATTTTGCATTTTACAAATTAAGCATTTAGCAGATGAGATAATTTGTTCATCAGCCAACTTATACAGGAAAAATTTTGAAAATGTTCTATATGGACAAAGCACATCCATTGAACATTCTAATGGAAGTTTTTTCACTAGATGTGAGGAAAGATATATTTCAACTTGGAGATGATAATAAAGAATTTCTTGGTCCTGAAGTACTATATCTTAGTGCAATTGGTGCACTTATGTATCTTGCTAATAATACATGACCAGATATTGCATTTTCAATAAATTTATTAGCAAGATATAGTTCTTCTCCAACAAAAAGACATTATAACGAAATTAAGCATATACTCCATTATCTTCGAGGAACGATCAACATGGATTTGTTTTATTCAAATAAATCAAATTTTGATCTAGTTGGCTATGCAGATTCTGGATATTTATCTGCTCTACACAAAGCTAGATCTCAAACAGGTTATCCATTCACATGGGGAGGAACTCTTATATCATGGTGATCGGTGAAAACAAACTATAATAGTCACTTCCTCAAATCATGCTGAAATTCTTGCAATTCATGAGGCTAGTCGAGAATGCGTATGGCTAAGATCGATGACTTAGACATTTGTGGAACAAGTGGTTTGTCTTTTAGTAAAAATCTTCCAACAATATTATACAAAGACAATACAGTATGCATATCCCAAATAAAAGAATGATATATTACAGGAGATAGAATAAAGCATATTCCACCAAAGCTTTTATGATATATTACAGGAGATAGAATAAAGCATATTCCACCAAAGCTTTTCTATACTCATGATCTTGAAGTAAATGGTGACATCACTGTAGAAAAAATTTGTTTGAAGAATAATCTGACAGACATATTTACAAAATCATTACCAACTACAACTTTTAAAAAATTGGTACACAACATTGGAATGTAGTGACTCAGAGATCTCATGTGATGTTTTCATGAGGGGGAGTAAATATATTGTTCTTTTTAAGAGTATCAGATTATATGAAATATGTACTCTTTTTCCTTCATGAGGATTTTTTTCCAGTGGATTTTTTCCTAATAAGGTTTTAATGAGAGATATTTCATATATAATGGAAATCTAAGAGGGAATATTATAAATATGTTAACTTAGGTGTAATGTAGATGCCCATTATTAATATCCGTTGGTCATGTGTCACTTATCAATTACCCCATGTGTTGCCCATGTGTCTCAAGATTACACACTATCAGTATTCATATAATCCACCTCCTAATTGTCAAATTGCCTATAAATAGCGGCATTTTATGGGTTTTTGAAGACATACACATATTGATGATCAATTCAAAAAGATTGGAGAAAGTGGATAAATTCATATTTTGTTATTTATTTATTTATTTATTATTTTAATATTATATTATATTTATTATAATATTATATTTTATTGATATCCATTTTTCCGTTGTACTCCTCAAGTTTACAATATATTTTAGATAACTGGTAACATAAATTAGTGAAAAAATGGGAAATTGTCCAAATAGAAAAATATGCAAACTATTTACATACAATAGCAAAAAAAATGGACCAATGGAAAGCAGCTTTCACTATTTTAAAAATTCCAAAACTACCCCAAAATATTTGAATTTTGTGCGCGATTGTCGATTTTTCCTTCTTCTCCTTCTTTTTTTTTTATTCTCTTCAACTTCACAATTCATTTATTATTTCAATTTTGCTTATCTCCCTCCACCATGCGTTCAATTCCCGAAGTCACTCACGCATCCAGGTATGCTTCATTCCGATTCTCTTTTTTCCAATCTTAGTTTTTTATCTCTCTCTCTCATTTGTTTCTCAATTCATTGTTTTTGGAGTGTGGATCCTTTTTCTCATTGTGTTCTGGAGGGTGAATCCTTCTTTTTCTTTTTCTTTTTCTTCACAATTTTTTTTTCTTTTTTTGTGATTGTGTTTCTTTTTTCTTCTTCTTCTTCATCACAAAATTTTATGTCAAATTTATATATTCCTGATTTTATTTGTCTTATTTTTTTCCCTTCTTCTATAGAGCATCGACCTTTAGTTTCTTTGTCATCAATGTCTATCTTTTTTTTTTCTTGTTTTATTTTGAATTGTATTGATATGTCTATCACAATTACTGGTTTCTTAAATCGGGCACTACTTTATCATAACTCCATCTTTGTCTATAACTTATAGACAGAGATAGAACTTTACCTCTGATTGTGAAATCCGGATTTCCATTTTTCCTACCTTAGCAAGTGGAAGTTAAATCCTATGTTGAAGTGAAGGAAATTTCTAAGTGTTGAGTAGATTTTCCTTGAGTAGTTTTGAGTTAAGCTTTAATTGGTGAAATTTGACTAAGTATAAGGTCAAAAGGACCCATGCGTTAAGAGTTAGGAGACATTAATGCATAAGTTGAAAAGGTAACCATGCGTTTGTAAGGTTGGACGCATGATTGGCCAAAGTATTGGTAAGAGGCATTGCCAAGAGTAACCATGCATTGGAAGCCAAGGAGAAAAATGACTAAGTATCTGACAATGCTTTAATGTGCGCCATGCGTTGGCCATTAGACTTTGAGAGGTTATTTGGGAGGTTAGTAGTACATGCAGCAGCCAAGGTCTTGAAAAGGTTAGAAAATGCATGCGGCAGTCAAATGTATTGAGAGGTTAGAACAACGCATGCGGCAGCCTCAAGTTGCGCATCCAAGGGCACTGGACGTTGGACACGATGGATGCGATGGATGTGTTGGATGCGATGGTTGCGATGGTTGCGTTGGTAGCATGCGGCGATGGATGGCATACGGTGATGGGGGTATGCGTTGATGGTATACGGTAGCACTATGCATTGGTGTCATACGGTGATGCTATGCGGCAGTGCTATGTGTTGATGACATGGGTCGGGCTATGCGTTGGGGGCATGCGGCAGCTTTGCTATGCAAGAGTGTGCGGCCGAGGGCATGTGGTGATGCGGCCTATGGTATGCATGTATGCGGCCGAAGGAAATTCGTTGGTAGTATGCAATGGAGGCATGCGACCGAAGGAATGCATTGGTAGTATGCAATGGAGGCATGCGGCCGAAGGAATGCATTGGTAGTATGCAATGAAGGCATGCGGCCGAAGAAATGCGTTGGTTGTATGCGATGGAGGCATGCGGCCGAAGGAGATGCATTTGTTTTATGCACTGATGTAGTGCAAGGGTATGCGGTGACGCAAGAGCATGCAGTGCAAGGGCATGCGCTGATGCAGTGCGAAGCATGCAACGATGGATGGCATGCGGTGAGGGAGGCATGCGGCGTTGGACGCGATAGTGCTATGCAATGGTATGCCGCGATGGATGTGATGGACGTGATGGACGTGGCAGTGCTATGCGATGGTAAGTAGCGATGGATGCGATGGACGCAATGGATGCGGCAGTGCTACACTATGCGTTGGTGATGCGTTATGCGTTGGTGATGTGCTATGCATTGATGATGTGCTATACGTTGGACATGCAAGGGAATGTAGGCGCATAGGACAAGCTAGTAGTATGCGTTGAAGGAGTGTTGGTCATTATCCTAGTTGAACGCATATTAAGTTGGATGAACGCATATGAAGGATGAACGCATATGAAGGATGGACGCATTCAAGGACGTCATCCAGACATGTGGCTAGTTAGGAGGAAATCTTAAGCCTTAAGCAAATGAAGTGGATGCATAAGAAGACATGCAAATTTGAGGGCTATGCGTTGGTAAAAGGGGAGCAAGACACCTTGGGTTGCGCTGATGCAAGATTGCGGTAATAGTGTAAGGAAGAGACACTTGGACATGTGGCCAAGTAGGAGATGTCGGCCTTAGAGCAATCTTGAATGCATATAAATAGGGCTAAGGACTTCATATGAGAACTCAAATTCTCTTCAAAGGACATAAAGAAGAGTGTATTGGGAGGAGACTATGCGTTGGTAGCAAGACCATGCGTTGGTCAAGAGGTTCCAAGAAGGGAGATGATGTCGGATAGAAAGGACAGGATGTAACATCAACTTGGGACGAGGAGTTCTCCCAGAATACTCATGCGTTTGGAGTGATTCTAAATCCATCTGAAAGCTACGTGAGTCTAGTGTTCAGGGTAGGAC
>NC_052358.1:58338244-58341579 GCF_009727055.1 Benincasa hispida
TCGAGAGAGAGATAACCCGTAAATTCCAGATTCATTTAAAGCTCAGCAGAATACTCATTGTTTTTAAGCTTTATCTCGAGATTATTTAATCTAACAAATATGCTCTATTAAAATTTCTCGGGATACCTTGCCTCAAATCTTAGCTCATAACATTTCTGTTTGTTTGGCCGAAACATCAAAATATACAAGATAGCCCAGCTTACCTGACAGCTCGACCCCTTTGTATTTTCCTCATTCTTCGAGCTCGATTCCTTGGAGCTTCTTCTCGTGGAACTTGTGTTATGAGTGAGTATCTAGCATGAGAATGAGATGGTGTGATCGGGATGGTCAGGGGTCAATAGACCTAGTTCCTGAGCCCAAAAGCAAAACCTCACGGGATGGTCAAGGGACCGAGAGGTCTAGTTCCTGAGCCTATGGGAGGATCCTCGTATGGGATGGTCAGAGGGCCGAAGGGCCTAGCTTCTGAGCCCATGAGAGGGGAGATATGTACACATAGGTGACAAAGGAAACGTAAAAAGTAAGCTTTGTATTTAGCAACAGTTATCTATCTACCGTGTGTGTAGGTAGACAACATACTCATTCTAAATAGTTATCAGTTTAGCTATCTACCGTGCGTGTAGATAGAGTTGAGAATAGACTCGTTCAAGGTTGAGGTTTGAATGTAACCTCGTATCTGTGATATGCTTGTTTTTATGAGTTGAAATAGACTCTAGAAATTGCTTACCACTCACTGAGCTTTGTGAAGCTCATTCTGTTATTTCATGTTTTCTTCCCAGGTAGCGAAAGGTGAGGAGTTCCAGGGTGCTGCTAAGGTCAAGGTCTGCCATAAGCCACAATTACACTTCCGGAGGGTTTTACAGTTGTTGTTGTAAACTTTGTAGTTAAGTCTTGGATTTGTATAAACATTACATTATTGTAATAAAAGGGGCCTACTTAATCCGTTGTTGTTTGCCTCCTTGACTTAATCAGTTGGTTGTTGAATTTGTTCATTGGTATCAGAGTTATTTCCGCAAGAGTTATTAGGTAGTAAGTGTCAACAAAAGGGTTGATAACTACTGCAGTCATGCCCTTTCTTAGGCTCAGAGGGTAGTCTGGGGTGGGGTGTGACACTGACTATCACAGATAGATAGAGATAAATGCCTATCTTTGTCTATCTCTTTGTTTTGTCCCTGTTTTGTTTTAAATTGAATTCACTACTTTGTATTGTATCAGCGTGAAAGACTTCTATTAATGGTAGATAAAAATGATATATCACTATCTATGTCTATCACTCATCATTATGATTTTGTCTTTAGGTAATAGGCAGAGATAGAACTCTATATTTTTCTATCCTTGATAGACAAAGATAGATACCTATCTTCGTCTATCTCTTTGTTTTGTTCCTGTTTTGTTTTGAATTGAATTCACTACTTTGTATTGTATTGTATCAGCGAGATAGAACTATTGATTGATAGGCAACGATATATCACTATCTTTATCTATCACTCACTATTGTGATTGGGTCTATCGATGATAGATAAAGATAGAAGTCTATCTTTGCATATCACTAATAGACAGAGATAGAACTCTATCTTTATCTATCAATATATTTATCTATCAGTGATAGACAGTGATACAAGTCTATCACTGTCTATCTGATAGATAGTGATAGAAGTCTATCACTGTCTATCTGATAGACAGTGATAGAGTTCTTTCTTTGTCTATCACTCATAGATAAAGATAGAACTCTATTTCTATCTAATCACTATTGGATATTTTCATTATGAGTTTCTTACATAATCTTAGTGATATTTTCATTATGGTATAATCTTTTTTTTCATTTTGCAGAATATCATGACTATTGCTATAGTTGTTTTTTTTTATGGAGGACAATGGAATGATTATCACTTTTGTGGGAATTTTAAGGTTAGTGGAATTTTGGTAGATGGTCAGATAGACTTCAATGGTTTAGTTGGTCTAATATATGAAGAGATTCAATTAGATGGGTTGGTGAATTTGTCAGTTTTATTGGATTTGGTAAAAATAGTATTCAAACTATGGTTCCAATAAAAAAGGACGAAGATGTTTTTTGGTATATGACGTTGGCTAAAGATGCAATCAGTAGACATCCATTAGTTGCTCATGTAAGTGTTTGTTATTTGGAAGAGTCTTTTACTACTATTAGTAGTGTAGGTGACAATGGTGATAGAATGTTATATTTAGGCTCTTTTTTTTTTTTTTTTTTTTTCAAATGATGAAGTTATAAAAGATATTTTTTATGGTGATTTCAAGGGAAAATGTATTTGAAAGTAAAGAAGTACTTTCAAAGTGTTTTTATATAAAAGCAGTAAAGAATAATTTTTAATTTAGGATGACAAGATCAAATACGAAGTTTGTTGAGTTCAAATATTTACAAGAAGGGTGCAAATGGTATTTAAGGCATCTCGGTATAAGAATAGTGAATTGTCGATGCTTAGGAAATACATCTCTGACCATGACCGTCCATTGAACACAACTCGAAGCTGTCATAGGCAAGCTTCTTCATCAGTAATTAGCAATTGCTTGATAGATGATTTTAGGTTCATGTCTACTTATCAATCCATTCCTAAAGACATTATCCATAAGGCTCGTACAAAACTTGGAATTAATATGAGTTATCAAAAAGCTTGGAGGGCAAAATAACACATAATAAAGTATTAAAAGGTGATGCAGTTGAATCATACACCTTGATTCCAAGAATTTTTAAAAAATTGAGTGAAACGAGTCCATCCATTTTCCTTAGCAAATTTCTATTACTTTCTATCATAGATAGAAAGTGATAGACAACTATCACTGTCTATCAGTGATAGTTGTTTATCACAGTCTATCTTAGATAAACATGGGTAGTTTTCTATCACAATATATCTTAGATAGACAGCGACAAACATGTATCACTGTCTATCTATACAAATTTGTTACTATTTATGCCGATAGAAATGTTTTTATGTATTTTTACAGGTACCTACACTGCTTTAGAAATGGATGATAGTAGTCATTTCAAGTTTTGCTTCATGGATTTTGATGCATCAATCGACGGGTGGAAGTATTGTAGACCTATCATATCTATTGATGGTGCATTTTTTAAGTGTAATTTTGGTGGCATGCTATTAACAGCCTCATCACTAGATGGTAACAATCAAATATTTTCCCTTGCATTTGCTATCGTAGATTTTGAAAATGATGCATCATGAACATGATTTTTAAAAACACTACGAAGTAAATTTTGGGGAATGAGAGAAGTTAGTTTTTGTTTCTAATGGCATACTTAGCATGTCCTAAAAAGTTTTAAGAGTGTTTGCTAAGTTGGTTATGTGTGT
>NC_052358.1:58341604-58357144 GCF_009727055.1 Benincasa hispida
GATATCCATGTCATGGTCTAGAGAATAAAAGTTGATGTTTTCTTTCAAGTTGTGTTCTATCACTGACTCTTTTTACACTATTAATAGAACTATAATAAAATATCACATGATGAATCCCAATAGAAGACTTCACATCCAAGTGTTCCCAAAGCATATTTAGAGAGTATAGATGTGATTAAATAGATGTTACGGATTTGAGCAAGTGTTTCTTTAAGTAATAATCAACGAAAAGAAATAAGGTATGATGAATTAAACCCTCAAGACACTCCATAATGTAGGCTAGAAGAAGGAGGTTTATACCCTCCTACGTTTTGGTAAACGGGTGTTTGGTATAAAAGGGAAAAGAATTACCGCCTGGCCCTACGTGAGTTGGATGTTCCAATGATCACTCGTAGGAGCAACGCCAACACAAACGAAGGTGGGTTTTCCAAGAACGCATAAGCTTGTGCGTTAGTCTAACTATAGATTAGGAGATAAATATATTGCCAAAAAATGGATTATAATGAATAGTGAAAAAAGTAAAAAATAACTCTGACTTATTTGACACTTAAAATGAGAATAAAGCAACTGCATTTTGACTTACTATCGGGTTCCTCTTGAGGAGAAACATATTACGACACATACATATACAGAGTCATAATATATTGTCAATGAGAAGTTTGTTGTAGAAGAAAAATTATTTTGGGTCATATTCTATTTTTCATTTCTATTATCTTTTGTGGTAGTTGTTTGGAATTGATCTACAAAAAAAATATGATATGTATCGGTTTATCGAGTGTCGAGGGTACTCACTATGGATCTTAGTAACATCAGAGAGGAAACGATGTCTATTATGAGATTTTACCTAATTGAGTATGGGTACCTATATCAAAAGATCAAGGAACCAATCATAATAGTCTATAAATTCATACTAAGTGAGAAACTACGACAGTTAGAAGTCCTATCTGTGCGCTACAATAAATCATGATTGATATGGTCTTCTTATTCTAATGGCTCTCTAGCAACTGCTTAGACTAGGCCATATGCTATACCGATCATTTCAAGTTGTTTTGACAAATGAAGATGTATATTTCATTGAGAGAAATTACTCATTGTTGATATTTATTACCTCTTTTGTATACAATATCGAGCACAAGATATTTATTTTCTATTAGGGACGTCAGAGAATTTCCGTCATTTGATCATAGCTAAACACTGAATGAAAGAATAAAGTAGGACCAAAGTGCTTAAAAGTATGAAAATGGAGGAACGTAAGAGAACCTATAATTGCAAAAGTGAAGATATGTAAGAGCAACTGATAAGAACTGTTGGAGAGATCTTGGACAGTAATCCGATGTAATATGTAGGCGATGATATTCGGTTGAGAGGGAAATATTCATGGTGCACCCAATTGCACCTGTTGTGCATATTAACATATAACGAGGAAGATTAAATTTAGGAGTACACTATTTGTGTGTATTATTGTAGCATCTGATTTTTATTATAGAAGAACATTGTGTGCATACATGAGCATTGTTGAGTCTGCTGTTTCGATCCCTGAGTAGTATATTGGAGAGTTTCATTTTGAGATTAAGGGATAGGAACTGAAAGATTGACATGTCTATTGAAATAACATTTAAACCTTTGTGCGGCTAGTTTGTTGAGTGTAAATCGATATCCAAATGCAATGAGGAAAGATACCTAATGAAACAAAATTAAATAATTTATTTATGCCACTCTTACGGTGAATTATCTTGATAAAGAGTATTCAATCTACTAGGATGGAGCTCGCTCGCTCACCACTCGTAAAGGTCACAATAAATAGGAAATTACTTTGTCACAAAGTTTGAAAAACTTAATTTTAAAATCAAGCACCTGATTGATAAAATCATTGATTTTTTTATTTGATATAATTTCAATGTATACCATAACGATTGTAATATTACATAATATTGACCAAGATGAAAGATTGACTTATTGTAGATGTTTACGAATGATATTTGTTGCTTTAAATTTAACACCTCAACTTATACCTAACCATATGTAAACTTATGAGGTGGTAGAATAACTTTTAATAGTACCTTCACTTATGACATACATGGACCACGAATGTGATTAAGAACATGCACTAGTTCAAATAGATTACTACGGAACGTTAGGATAGTCAACCTGCATTGGCCCACAATAAGTAAAATCGTATCTGACTGCTTCTTCATCCACGGGATACTGATAATCATGGTAGGTTGAAACTTCAGCAAGAAAAAGCAGTAGAATAGACATAGATAGATAATATGATGTTATCTGTGTATTAGATTAATGTACATCTATCTGAATCTTATCAATAGATAGATTCAGATATATCCAGATAGTTGCAACATTGTCATCATTAAATATACATGATTGTTTTCCTAATTATACATCACACATTCATTGTAACTACATCCCCCCTCTTTTAAGTCAAATCCTTAGATGATAGAACTCTATCATTCATTGAAGTCACCCATCCTTTTGAAAACTCATTCATTGAAGTCTATCATTGTTCATCTCAAATAGAAAATGATAGAACTCTATCACTGTCTACCTCAGATAGACACTTGTAGTACTTTATTTATGTTTATCTCAGATAAACAATTATAGAACTCTATCACTATCTATCTCAAATAGACAATGATATAACTCTATAATTGTCTATCTCGGATAGACACTGATAGTGTTGTGTCTCTATCTATCTCAGATAGGCACTGATAGAGAACTATCACTGTCTATCCTAGATAGACACTGATAGTTTTCTATCTCTATCTATCTCAATTCGAAGTTATCAATAAAAGACTTAGATAGACAAGTATGTATTGATGTTAAAGTTATTCTATAGTTGCTAAAGTTCTTAGACAGATAGTGATAGTAGTTTATCACTATGTATCAATAGATAGACTTAGATAGACAACTATGTACCAACAAGTATATTATTAAATAAGCATTGATGCACAACAAGACAATGAACAAAACGTGTCAATTTTATAAATTCTAGAAGTAGTTGATTGTCAACAAGTAGAAAGAAACTTATAAAGTGTATAAAGTAGAAAACCAAGTACAAAGAAATGTTCAACTTGAAACTTTACAAACTATATAAAGTAATTTTATCAAGATTGAGGTTGAGATTGAGATTGAGATTTAGGTTGAGATTGAGTTTGAGAAATGTTCAAGCTGAAGTTTGAAGTAGTGTCTGTCATCAATTTCACATATTCTTAAGTTGAAATTTGAGGTTGTACTTTGTGCTTCTTATCAGGTTTCTTCCTTTCAAGTTTCTTCTTTGGAGAGACGCTTTTCTTGTTTGATTGTCTAATTCTTTTTTGGTTGGTTTTCATTGTCTCCTTGGTCTCTTCTCCTGAAAGTGTATGTCTTCTAACACCATAGTTCTAAACCTTTTACACTTCCCCTGCTTTTGTTGCTTTCCCTTCTGTTTTCTCTTTTTTCCTTTTGTTTGAGTCTCTTCATCTGCATCCTTTTCACTATTAATTTCTTCTTCTATTTTATCTTCCTCATTAACAACTTGCTTCCGCTTCTAGTTTCTCTTTGGTCTCTCCTTCTAAAAGAGAATCTCTTCACTCCCTTCCTTATCAGTACCTTTCTCTTCATTAGGCTCTTTCTGAATTTGTTCCTCCTCATTTTGCTCTTCTTCTACTTGATCTGCATCTACTTTCTATTGGTCTTCTTCTACTTGCTCTTCATCTTCTTTCTCATTCTCAATTTGTTCTTCTCATTGATTTGCTACAAGAAAATGTTGGAGTTCTTAAAAGAACACTAAATGATTAGACAATGATAGGCTCATCATGTCTATCGACAATGATATTTACCTTTTTCTCATTTCTATGTTTTATGATTTGTTTTTTTCTCCTTTTTTTTTCTCTTCTTGTTCAACTTATTCTTCTTGAACTTCAACTTCTTCTACTTCAGCTTCTTATTCTTCTTTATCAGTGTCAGCTTTTTCTTCAACTTCATCTTCCTCTTTCCGTTTCAGTTTCAGCGTCTTCTTCAACGTCATCTACCTGCAAGCATATGAATAGAAGTAGAAATCTTAAAAAACTTAATATTCAGATAGACAGTTATAAAGGGCTATCACTGTCTATCTCAGATAGATAGTAATAGAGGACTATCATTGTCCTATCCCAGATAGATAGAAATAGACTATCTATCGGAGTCTACCAGATAGACAGGATAGAAACTTTATCACTGTCTATCCTAGATAGAAAGTTATAGTGGACTATCAGTGTCTATCCGCAATAGACATTTGATAGTAGTCTATCTTTGTATGTCAACTCTTGTGTTTGAACAAAAGTAGCTTAAGAAAAGAATCAAACCTCAGGCAACTTTTGTTGTTTTTGGTGTTTCCAAATCTATAGTTGTAATCAGATTCAAACATCTTGCATTTGAAATTGTTGTGTTTGGATCTCAATTTTCTACAAGAAAACAATTTGCGATTGTGTTCTATTTGACAAGGAACTCTTATACAAGAGTACCTATGAGCGGAGCGGATCTTTCCAATTCATTGTGACAGAATTTCCACTTATACATTCAAACATACAGATATGCCATTAACAACGCTAAATTACTGGAATTGCTTAAAGAATAAAAAACAAGAGACCGAGAGAACATACCAGTTGAATACTTCTTCATAGAAAATCTCGCTTTCACTAGAACGACAGCTAATTAACAACACATATCATCTACCACGAACCAGTCTCCCCACGAACAGATAAAGAAAAAGGGACGGACACCACCACTTGGAACCTCAATATTCTCGGAAGTGAGAATCCAAAGAGTGGGCTCTATTCGGATTGGTAGAGGGAAGGAGGAAAATAGATCGTATACAACGATTCAAGCAAGTGAGAGAAAGGCTTATCTATCGTATAGACAAAATGCTTGAATCGTTTAGGTGAAGTATACGATTCGTGTAGAAATATCTAAGCGATCGTCTAGGTGAAGTATACGAAGTTGTAGAAAAACTAAGTGATTCATTATACGATCATTTAGTAAAGCTTCGGGCGCTAAATGATCGTTTAGTAAAGGATAAGCGATCATTTGTAAGTAGCACGCGTAGGTG
Organism: Benincasa hispida; assembly: GCF_009727055.1. Classification (NCBI taxonomy): domain Eukaryota; kingdom Viridiplantae; phylum Streptophyta; class Magnoliopsida; order Cucurbitales; family Cucurbitaceae; genus Benincasa; species Benincasa hispida. The sequence goes on from NC_052358.1 coordinate 58,346,685, forward strand.
TAAGCGATCGTTCAGTAAAACAGACTATACGTATAGGCTTTGATTTACTAAGCGATGACTCTCTAGAATCGCAACCACACGGTGAGCTATTTAAGCATCTCAGAATGATTCTTCATCTTACTCATTAGTTACGAAAACCGAAGAAGACATCCCGGTTCAAATTATCCCATAACTGTCCAATTAAATAAATAATAAATATAATCACTCTATATTCATAAACCTATGTTTAATATCCATATATATAACCATAGTATTTTCCTCCAAGATATAAATGATATTATATCCAATTTCATCCAAATTAATGTATCTCAAATAAAGTCAACTTATATCATATATAATCAACTAGTTCATATTATTCTATATATAATCGAACTTCCTTCTTGTCAATTTGAAACATTTCAAACTGACCTCAAAAACTGATTCTCAACTTGTATCCAAGCTACCAAAGGGACCTTATGGACCTATGGTTTGAAGCTCAATGGTACGTGAATAACTGACTAACTCTTTAGCCACGATATCCTCTATACATTAACTACCAGATACTCCACTAAAGGACTGACAATTGAACTCTTCATACCACAGATATATTTCTATGTCCATCGGATATAACCAATCATCAGTACGATGACCCTTCAAAGATGCTCTAGTAAGTATAGCTGGGCCAATTTACCGTTTTGCCCCTGTAGTTACATTACTCCTTAATCGATAAGTATCATCTCCTCTCATAAACAATACAAATTATCCTACTATGTGTGAAAACTTCTCAGGCCATTGAGAAGGTGTATGGCGCCACATCGTTTCAAGCCCCAGGATCAAACCCATTAAGTGAGCAATCTATCTACTTACCCCTACTTTGGGAAGGAGTGAACTCTATCTTGTTGTAGTTGATTCTCAGCTCCCAAATCAGACGAATCCCCAAAGTGGTAGGTTTGAGTCGGTGCTCTGGCCACTCGCACCTAAGCAAATCAAAGGACTGCCCTCAATGGCAGGAATTCCCAACTCACTCAAAATTGAATCATATTACCTATGGTCATCCTGATGAAGTGAAGTCTCATATCATGAACTAGGTTTATGACGAGACGTTAACACTTCGTGGTCAGGTCTTATACAAACTCTTTGTATAGGATGCCCCATTCGCATGTCCCCTACACGAATGATCAGGATCAAACCATCTGTGACAAGTCACAACACTTATAACTATTCCGCAAAGCAGGCCGCATCCGTAGTGTTACCAGGATAAGGTTTCCCTCCTATATCCATATACTACATACCAATTTAGTTATCACTTAAGACATCATCTACTTGTATGTCACCACATACATGCTTAAGTTACATAAAGATAACCAGGGATTTTTAAGTTTATTGGTTTGTGGTAAAGCAAATAAAACATCCAAATGTGCAAAGTCAAGAAGTGAAGTAAATATCATATATTATACATAATAGGCGTTCGTACAAACTGTTTACAAAATACAGGACACAAGACTCTAGGGCATCAACCTTAACAATCTCCCACTTGTCCTAAAGCGAAGTGGGAAGTGTATAAAAACAAGTACAAAACAATAAACTAGGGCATAAAAACCCAGTACAAAAAATCTCCCACTTGCCCTAGTCCAGCCGCGGGCAGTCCCGTAGACCCATACTCTGAAGGTGACCCTCAACACCTGAATCGTGAGAGCCTTCGTAAACGTGTCAGCAACATTGTGCTCTGAGGTGATCTTCGTGACGATCACGTCTCCTCGATGCACTATCTCGCGGATCAGATGATACTTCCACTCTATGTGTTTTGCCGCACCTGTGACCCCTGGGTTCCTTGGAGTTCGCCACAACACACACTATTGTCACATAATAGAGAGTGATGGGCAGACATTATCTGGAATAACTTTCAGCTCTGTCAAGAACTTCCTGAGCCAGATGACCTTCTTAGCAGCTTCACAAGCCGCTACGTACTCAGCCTCCATCGTGGAGTCGGTGATGCACCCCTGCTTAGTGCTCCGCCACACTATAGCTCCTTCATTAAGAGTAAATACTGACCCTGAAGTGGACTTTCGAGAGTTCTTATCAGTCTGAAAGTTAGAATCCGTGTATCCAGTAAGGATCAAATTCCGAGACCCATACACGAGCATGTATTCCCTTATTCTTCGAAGATACTTGAGGATATTCTTAACTACAGTTCAGTGACCTTGGCCTGGGTTAGACTGATATCTACTGACTATTCTCACAACATAGCAGATGTCTGGCCTAGTGCAGAGCATCACATACATCAAACTGCCAACGACAGATGCATATAGGACCCATCTCATCTCCTCAACCTTTTGAGGCGTCTTAGGACACATGTCCTTAGACAAAGTAACTCTATGCCTGAATGGCAGTAGGCCCCTTTTGAAGTTCTGCATCAAGTACTTGAGCAAAATCTTGTCAATTTACGATGCCTGAGATAACGCTAGCACTTTGTTCTTACGATCCCGAAAGATCTGTATACCCAGAACAAACTGAGCCTCTCCCAAATCTTTCATTTGGAATTGGGTCGCTAGCTAGTTCTTAACTGCAGTCAGTAGACCTACATCATTCTCAATGAGTAGTATATCGTCTACATGCAATATTAAGAAAGCTACCGAACTGTTGTCTATTTTTTTTTTGTAAACTCAAGGTTCATCAACGTTTTGGTCAAAACCATACGATTTGATCGCAGCATCAAACCAAATATTCCAAGATCGAGATGTCTGCTTCAGCCCATAAATGGACCAATTCAGTTTGTGAACTTTTTGCTTTTAACCTTGGACAATGAATCCTTTGGGTTGCACCATATAAATGGTCTCCTCAAGATTGCCATTCAGAAAAGTCGTCTTGACGTCCATTTGCTAAATCTCATAATTATAATAAGCTGCAATGGATAGGAGGATGCAGATCGACTTTAACATGACAACGACTTTAACATGGAAACAAGTGAGAAAGTCTCTTCATAGTTGACTCCCTCCACCTGGGTATAACCCTTTGCCACAAGTCGAGCCTTGAAGGTTTGCACCTTTGCATCAGCACCCCATTTGCACTTGTAGATCCATTTACAACCTATAGGTTTTATCTCATCAGGCTGATCTACAAGATCCCATACCGAATTAAAGTACATCGACTCCATCTCGAGATTCATGGCTTTGACCCATTCATCCCGGTCAACATTTTCCATTGCCTTTTTATAGGACAACGAATCCTCAATGTTGCTATTTGTCACCATAGCTAGGATTTCTGTGAAACCCAGATAACAATCAGGTGGGTTCATAACCCTCCCACTGCATCGAGGTTCCCTCAACTCTTGAGGTGGAACCGACTTACTAGATGAACTATCATCAACAATTCTGGTTGGTGAAGCAGGTCTTTCAACAACTCTTGATAAAGTTTCAGTAATTTCTTTGAAAAGCTCACTTAACACGACTTTACTACGTGGATTGTGCTCCCTGATATGATCTTCCTCCAGGAAAGTAGCGTTTGTGGAAACAAACACCTTGTTTTCGAACGGATCATAAAAGTAACCTCCTCGTGTACCTTTGGGTAGCCTACAAAGAGGCACAACCTCAATCGTGATTCCAACTTCTTGGGATTTGCCTCAAGCACATGTGCTGGGCAACCTCATATGCGGAAGTGACGAAAACTAGCTTTATGCCCATTCCACAACTCTAGAAGTGTTCTCGCAACACTCTTGGAAGGAATACAGTTGAGTATGTATATCACAGTCTCCACTGCAAAACCCCAAAATGAGTCTGGTAAGGAAGTATAACTCATCATCGAACGAACCATGTCTAACAAGGTTCTGTTTCTCCTCTCCGTTACTCCATTCTACTGAGGTGTATTCAGCGTTGAGAGTTGGGAAACGGTTCCATGTTCTAATTAATAGTCTTGGAACCCTGAATCCAAAAACTCTCCACCTCGATCTGATCGAAGTGTTTTAATCCGTCTATCCAAAGCATTCTCAACTTCAGCCTTGAATACTTTGAACTTTTCAAAAGATTCAGACTTTCGTTACATCAAATAAACATACCCATATCTAAAGTATTCATCAGTAAAACTAATAAAGTACTCATAGCCTCCTCGAGCTCACACATTCGTAGGACCGCAAAGGTCAGAATGTACTAATTCTAGAGGCTCTTTGGATCGATAACCTTTTCCAGTAAAAGGTCTTTTAGTCATCTTGCCCTTAAGGCAAGATTCACACACTGGTAAAGAATTTTCTTTTAAATCGCTTAGAAGGCCATTGTTCACCAATCTCTCAATCTTATTGAGATTGATGTGCCCTAATCGAAGGTGCCATTTTCTTTTGGAGAAACTCGTTGACGTTTAGATTGAGTTACAACAGATTTAAACATCTCTATGTTATGGAGGGAACTTAAGGCTAACGGTCTTAGCATATACAAGTTATTTTTTAGTTTAGTTGTACAAATTTCACCACCATCCATATGAATAAATACTTTATTCACTTTAAAAGAAAGAGTGTATTTGCATTGTAACAGACACCTTATAGAAATAAGGTTCCTTTTTAGTTTAGGACTACAAAGACATCTTTTAATACAAGAAACCTATTCTATAAAGTTAACTGGATGTCTCCCACTGCCATAGCTGAGACGACGTGCCCGGTGCCTACTCATAACCTCATCTCACTAGCCTCCAGCTGTCATCAGGATCTAATCCCCTGAAAAGAAGAACAAACATGATTAGTGGCGCCCGAATCAATTATTCAGGTTGAATCATCATTCTCCACTAAACAAGTTTCTAACACAAGTAAATCATATTTACCTTTGTTTGCCTTGGCCTTAACCTTGGCTGCCTTCCTTTCCTTCAGATAGCAAGGATAATTCCTTTTCCAGTGTTTGTCTTGGTTATAGTGGAAACATGTTCCTTTTTTAACCAGCGATGGATGCTTCCTCTGGGCGACAGATGGCGGGTTAACAGGCGCTTTCCCTTTCCCTTTACCACCCTTCTTCTTCTTCCCCTTTCCAGAGTTAGAAGTTGAAGGTACAGACTAGGACGAAAGACTAAGTAAGCGTCCACCATAGAATACTCCCAGGGTACCTCGAGGCGATGCGCAGGAACTTTATTTAATCCAACGAGAGAGACCGTGGGATATGCTGTCGCACCTCCCACTCCCGCTTACTATGAACATTCTCTCCATCCACCTTGATATTGACCTACCCAAACACCATCCTTTAGGGGGACACTCCCAGGGTGCCACGAGGTCGAGGATAGATCTCATCGTGTGGACAATAAGGGAGAAACGTGAGAGGTTTAAATGAAGCATCAAATGGCCCAAGTACCTCCCACCGAATGTTTTACCTAGGGGTTCATTAACCTAGACAATTCGGCTACTGATTATAATCTAATTCATTTATTAAGTCTGCTCAAGAACAACTTTTGTCTTTGAAATAAAACAAGTTCAAGTAGTCACATTTAAACTCTTTAATGGACTGTCCTTAACTTGCATGCATGCATCAAATCTATCTAATTCACCTTTCTAGGTAGATTCCCAGGTAGGGGTGTGTTAGGAGGAAAAAAATTAGGGACGGATGGGGTTGTACATACAATCATGTGTTAGACATGGCTTAAGCTATGCGTTTATGCCCATGCGTCTGAGGTCATACGTTGCAATGAAAATGCATTAATCTAGTATGCAATGACTACGCATTCTTATCACAAGTTTTCTTACGCTCACGTCAAGTATAATGCGAACGTAAGTTTCTCGGGTAATTCGAGGTCGAACATAGGGACTTGTCACTCAATAATGCTTGTGAAGCAATGCGTTTGAGGCAATGAATAAAAATAAAAAGAAGAAGTTTAATAGATATACACACTATTCCTACTTCTAACTAAACAGATAGAGCAATAGGAGACTTGCGATGAGAATTGGTAGATACACAACAACCGTTAACGCATAGTAAATGTTTATTATCTTAAATCGCCCGAGTAATCCCAGCTCATTGCACTAATGCATCGCACACCTCTCGGTGGTCAGCCGCATGACTATATCTCTATAGTGCATGGTTGCGTCGAGCATAAGCTTGTGCCTATCTCTAGGAACAATGCATACTTTGCTTTAGTGCATTCCATCTCTTACCTTCTCAGGCAGTTAGACGCGGCTATTTAACTTATAAACAAGCAATGCAACAACCCATAGACAAACGTTGCTATAGCCTTTCACCAAGCAAAGAGGATTAATTCACTATACTCGCACAACGTACACCTCTCAGTGGGTTGCTACATGTGTCCTATCTCTAGGATACACGATAAGTATGCGATCGCCTTTGATAAATAAACACTGAAGATAAGCAATGATAGAGATAAAGATGATGAAGAAGATGGCATTGAAGGAATTAAGAGATGCATTGATTTCAAATTATCTTAATATCTTAAGCTAAAATGTAATACAATACAGAAGTTATAAGAGAAATGAAGGACTCTGCGTCAAGGCTGCCGGTGGCGCTATGGATGAATGGTGGAGATGTCTCTCTCGAGCTCTATCTCTGGCGAAAGCTCTGGTCGTCACTCGGTCTGGTTTGTGGAGGTGAAGAATTCTCATTGAAAATCTTGTTCAAGCTCCCATCTGTGATCGCAAACCTCTGACTGTCTTGAAATGAAGGTCCAAAGGGCTATTTATAGTGTTTAAATGCCGACAGCTATCATGATTGCGTTATGTCTCACTACTGCCTTTGTCAGGTATGGGCAATGTCACATCGTCTTATCTTGTTGACACTCCCAAGGTATGCGTCCGAGCTTAATTCAGTTGAAGTATCAACGTGTTCTACCCATCTTGTGATAGTCCTTCTATATGGTTATCACTCCGTGGCCGCAATTTCCAATTGATCACCACATTCCCTGATCACCGCAACTTTCATACGATGGGCGCATTTGATCACCGCAACTTCCATTCGATGGACGCATGCAATCCAACTTTCTGCGCATGCGTTTGTCTTTGCGATCGTCTGGCTTCAGCGCATGCGTTTGCTCGTGATTGTTTATTTCCAACGCATGTGTTTGATTCCTCGGATAGTTACAAAAATAGACACTTTGGCATGGACTAACGCATAATATTGGAGTTAGTGAGGATTTAGGTGCTAATCGACGTAAAACTCATTTTTTTCGCAAATTCTAAGTATTATCACCGTATTTTCTACTTATTAGCCCTCATAATTCTAAATAAAAGACTTATAATAACTGCATTTTCTGCCAGTTATCAAGCTGTTCTGTGTTTGTCACCTTAAATGCCCAGTCTAGACAGAACTCTCCTCAAACAAAAGGTCCCTTATAGATAGATTTTCTACACTTTAACCTTTTATTATTAATTTTAGTTTTAATTTCATTTTATAACCTTTATAAAATAAAAAAAAAAAATAATAACATACATGCACATAACGAGGTATTTATATAGCTTAATAAATAATGCATGCATAAATATAACTCTTAAATTATATGATGCATGAGCATGCAATCACATAATTTAAATCATACTTCTCTAAATCATAACACTTATAATAAAGAGAAGATGCATGACCAATGCATAACCTAAGGCGGGATTTTTCTGTATGGCATACCATATGACATAAAAAAAAACCATACATCGCATGTATAAAGCCATAGATTAATGGACCGGGATGAACCAACACAAAACTAGAATGAAAATTCTATCTATTACATTTTTCCATCGAGCAAATCGGTTCACAAGTGAACTGAGTCTTGAACCACCGGGCGAAGCTCCATCGTTTAGTAAACGTCTCTAGGTAAATAATCGTGTAGTGCACACTAGATGATAGTGTGAAAGGTAAGCAATCGCATAGACGACAACAAGGCTGCGAAGCCTGATCGTCTAAACGATCGCTTAACACGCGAAAGGTAAACGATTTACCACGCATTTACTTCGTGATTGTATAGCCAGTAACTAAGTGATGAGGCTTGCTAAGCTATACGATCATCTAGTGCGTGTGCGTGTTAAACGACACTCGAGCATCTGATACCCAGCAATCATCTACCCCATCATCTATACGATCCGACCAACACTTGATCATCTTCTTCCTTGAAGAATAGTAACCCTTGCTCCGAACTTCTTCATGAACGACTCAAGACTCAAACTAACTTTGAAATTAGTCCAAAAACATAAAGGCCTTTACAATTAACTGGAAATGTAAAAGAATTTAACAAACCGAGGTTTAATGCCAGAAAATTCTATTAATCTAATAACGGGCAGAAATGCACGTTATTATAGTGCTAAGTTATTAAACAATGAAGGTTTGTATTGATAAAATAAGTTAGATTGCGTTAAAAAAACATTAAGTTCATAACATTGCGGTCGCATGCGTCCATCACATAGAAACAGTTAACTTTTGTGTTTTTATGCAGAATATGCATTAACGTAAGGCAAAAAGTGTGATCACAATAAATCAACGGTCGAGCACAGCATTACCGCAAAGCTTTGCGGTGATTTGTGTTCGCAAACATCTACTCAAGAAGGATTGTCGCATAGAGCCGGCGTAACTTGGTGGGCACATCTTGGTGAAAGGCATAATTAATCACGATGGGACAGAAAACTGATGATGATCGAATCCAAATTAAGTTGACAAGCTGCTAACGATAACAAAGTACACTCAGCTTTTTGTTGACAAATATTCGGTGCATCAGCCAGAAAATTAAAGCCATCCCATCTATGCAATCATAAGAGAGATGCCGCCCTTCACCCTGAAGCTCTATAAATACCAAAGGCATCCTTCAGAAAAGAGGTTTAGCAGTTCGGATACTTAGATAATTTTCTCCATAGTTAGAATAGCCTTGTCCATAGTTTCCTTTTTATTTTAAGGCGAAGTAAGAGAAGAGTCGAGACACAGGAAGATCGCTCAGGGCAACTTGAGAGAGAACCCCGAGGCATAGAAAACAGAGAGTGGGCCGACTCTCGCGAAAACGAGATTATCTTTTGAACACGAGTAGAAAAGACAGTGTAAAATCCTGGGAAGCAAGAAATTACTACCAGGCTCTTTATTCTCTTCTTGCATGAGATAGAAGAAGTCCAGCTACCATCAACTCTGCAAAGATTTTGAAAGGAAAAACAAAATATGATGAAGACAAGATTCCACAGAGGGCAATAATGCAAATGCTTATTGATCCACCGAAAATGTGTGACCCAGGAATTCTTCACGATACAATGCTCCATTGGAGGGGTCTACAGTGGCCAAGCGATATGCGATCTTGAGGCAAGCATAAACATTAATGCCATTATCAATCTTCAAATGATTTATGTATTGGCACACTTCATGTCCACTATAGAGGACTCTTCCTGTTTGCGGACAGATCTCAGATACATCCTGGAAGAGAGAGTGAAAATGCTGCAATCTCAATTTGATAAATTTCATTCTTACGGTTAGACTTCTCATTTTGATCATAAAGCAGGACGAAGATGCGCCCATCATATTGGGACGACTTTTCCTTTCGACCCGATCCACTCAAATTGATGTGCGCAAGGGGGAGATTGTATGAACATTCATGGGAAAGCTTCAGAGTAAGGCAGTCAAGATCCCAGACGGACAAAGAAAAGAGCGGAAAAGTCACCGTGGACATTGAAAAAGGACCAGCTTGGAGACCTCAAAGCAGTCCCTGGAGTTATTACATAACTAACCTCATCGGATGCAACTTCTTTAAATATCCTTTTTCCTGCATCAATATTCTTGAAATTTCATCATACTCGTTATATCTATTATCGCAATTACTTTGTTGTATTTGTCACTTCCTTATTCTATATATATATCAAAAAAAGGATTGCGGGTTAAAAGAGTTTTGTTTTGTTTAATATTATTTGACCCTCTCACTGTTTTTCTTTGCAACGATCTAGGCGAATACATTGCGGAAGGCATACCGAACATGGGCAACTTTATTCTTATTCCTTCACTTGTAATCCAATAAGATAAGATCGCCACAAAGCACGATGCGTGTCAACAAACAATGCAGGCGACAACGCAAATTTTGGGGGTTTGTATTCTTTCCTTAAACTTTATTCCAAAATTTTTGCACTATCGCATCACATTTAAATTTTTAAAGTTATACCGCATCCTCTTGGATTACCGCAAATCATTTAATATTTGTAAATTTAGTAAGTCCACCGCTGCTTTCTCTTTGCCAATTATGATTCAATGATGAAAAAAACATGGCTTCGTTATTTTTTTTACATATACACTAGGAGTCAACTTTAATTTTTTAAGAATAGGTCACCTTCATGAATATTTCTAGAATTTAATGGCCCTGCTAGCTTTTCTTTCAAACTGACTCCTTATTATAGCTTCCTCAGAATATCGCCGATATGGACTTCTTTTTCAATCTTTGGCAATGAGGAATTTCCGTATTTTTAATTTTGGGAGGTAACGGGGTATTTATTTTTGACTCTTTGCTAACCTTGCTATTTAAAGAAGAAGGCAGAAGAAAAGAAGAAAGAAGAAGAGAAG
>NC_052358.1:58359663-58395805 GCF_009727055.1 Benincasa hispida
AAGAAGAAAATAGGAAAATTTTGAGAATAACAACTCCACTGTCAACGCAATGGGAAACCTATATTGATAAGAGTTAAGTTGTGAAAGGCACTTACCTGTAGTTGGATGTCCGCATGACACACGTGGGGGCAAGCCAAAACGAAAGTAAGTCGCCAGGATCAACGCATAAATAAATGACTGCAACTCCGCTGTCAAGTAGATATGAGTTTAGTCTGAGGAAGAGCGTCTTGCTCGTAGTTGGATGTCCGCATGACACACGTGGGGGGAAGCCAAAACGAAGGTGAGGTACTTGGATCAGTGCAAGGTCAGAAAAAAAAGAATAATATAAAAAATATGCAAGGATAAAAAATTCATTTGACACCCCAGTGAAAAGTTTTTTGAAATAAATCATGCGATGTCCCGGAATCTAGTAAAGTCTTTTTTGAAGGTTAAGCTTGCGGTCCCTAGGTCTTAGAAATATTTTAAGAGGAGACTTGAGTAAGACTTAAGGAAATTTTGGTGTATAGGATTTGAATGAAGTATCCTTGAGAAATTCAGAAAAAGAGCTTTGCGGTCGACTTGCTAAAGAAAATCTAGCTTATGCTTGAGGACAAGCATTGTTTAAATTTGGGAGTGTGATAACAGGCAGAAATGCACATCATTACAGTGCTGAGTTATTAAACAATGAAGGTTTGTGTTGATAAAATATGTTAGATTGCGTCTAAAAAGAATTAAGTTCATAACATTGTGGTCACATGCGTCCATCGCATAGAAACAGTTAACTTTTGTGTTTTTATGCAGAATATGCATTGATGCAAGGCGAAAAGCGCGATCATAAGAAATCAACGGTCGAGCGTAGCATTACTGCAAGGCTTTATGGTGATTTGTGTTTGCAAACATCTGCTCAAGAAGGATTGCCGCATAGAGTCGGCGCAACTTGGTGGGTGCATTTGGATGAAAGGCATAATTAATCACGATGGGACAGAAAGCTGATGACGGTCGAATCCGAATTAAGTTGACAAGCCGCTAACGATAACAAGTACACTCAGTTTTTCGGTGACAAATATTCGGCGCATCAGTCAAAGAATTAAACCCATCCCATATGTGCAATCATAAGAGAGAAGCCGCCCTTCACCCCGAAGCTCTATAAATACCGAAGGCATCCTTCAGAAAAAGGGGTTTAGCAGTTCGGATACTTAGATAATTTTCTCCATAGTTAGAATAGCCTTGTCCATAGTTTTCTTTTTATTTTAAGGCAGAGCAAGAGAAGACCCGAGACGCCGAAAGATCGCTCAGGGGAACTCGAGAGAGAACCTAGAGGCGTAGAAAGTAGAGAGCGGGCCGACTATTGCGAGAGCGAGATTATCTTTTGAACACGAGTAGATAAGACAGTGTAAAAGCCTGGGAAGCAAGAGATTGCTACCAGGCTCTTTATTCTCTTCTTGCATTGTTATTTTGTATTTCAACTTATATTTATACAATGGAAGTTCTTATTCTACATCAGTTCACTCTCTTAGCACGCATGAGTAGCTAAACTTATCGAATGGGTTGAGAAGAACTAACCTAACATGACCTAGGATTTTCATCGCATTGCGATCATCTTGTTTATTATGCTGTGCCCAACACCCCTTTAGAGTTACTCGAGAGTGAGTCTAAAGAAAGAACCTTAGACTTGAGAGAGCTAGGTTATAATCTAGACTCGAGAGAGCAAGATTAGATCTACATAAACAAGAGATAGGGACTTAGAGATAAGCTTTGTTTGCCAACCTGCATCGCATGCACCCTAGAGTTAGGTATGATATTATGTGGTTGCCTTATTTGTGTGTGTGTCATTTTGTCATCGCATAAATAAGAATAGAGGCTTATGTGTAGGTCCTATAGACTCATCGCATATATCGCATGCGTTCTAGCATTAGAAGCCGTAGCATTCGCATTGAGAGATGATTTACTATTGTATGTGTATTGCATGATCGCATAACATGAACCATCTTAGGAAGTGTTAGCCAAAACCATTCTCCCGTTCACCGCATACTCATCGCATCTTCCATTTTATCAACTCTTTTTTAAACCCCGCCGCATTTGTTTATTTTTATTACCGCAACAACATTCCCAAAACACTACTTGATTTATTTGGTTACCGCAAAGTCTTATGAGAAATTACCACCGCATATTGTTTTCCTAAGTCTCTGAGTTCGACCCTGGACTTACCAGGAAACTCAGTGGGGTTTACACTTGGATTCCACTGAGAAAAAATGAGTGCTCAATGCATTTTCATCATTGCATTTCATCCTAATTCCACCTCATAAATAACACATCATAATCCACACATGCACACAACGATTTAACAATTAAAACAGAGAGTAGACATGTTGCACCTACCGAGATGTTAAATGCAATTTTTGCAGCAATGAATTTGGAATATTAGAAATCAAGGGCTCTGATACAAAATGAAGGAACTCTTATACAAGAGTACCTGTGAGCGGAAGCGGATATTTCCAATTCATTGTGATAGAATTTCCACATATACATTCAAACATACAAATATACATTAACAACGCTAAATTACTGACATGCTTAAAGGATAAATAAACAAGAGACCGAGAGAACATATCAGTTGAAAACTTTTTTTATAGCAAATCTCGCTTTCGCTGGAACGACAAGCTATCTTTCAGCAACACCCAATCGTCTACCACGAACAGTCTCCACACGAACAGATGAAGAAAAGAGATGACACCACCACTTGGAACCCTCAGTATTCTTGGAGTGAGAATCCAAAGAGTGGGCTCTGTTCGGATTTGGTAGAGCGGAGGAGGAAAAGAGATCATATACAACGATTAAGCAAGTGGGAGAAAGTCTCATCTATCATATAGACAAAATGCTCAATCATTTAGGTGAAGTATACGATCGTGTAGGAAAAGCTGAGAGATCGTCTAGGTAAAGTATACGATCGTGTAAGAAAAACTAAGCGATCATCTATACGATCGTGTAAGAAAAACTAAGCGATCGTCTATACGATCGTTTAGTAAAGCTTGGCCGCTAAATGATCATTTAGTAAAAGATAAACGATCATTTAGTAAGTAGCATGTGCGGGTGTAAGCATTCGTTCAGTAAACAGCACTATCATATAGGCTCTGATTTATTAAGCGATGACTCTCTAGAATCGCAACACACCGTGAGCTATTTAAGCGTCTTAAAATGATTCTTCATTATACTGATTAGTTACGAAAACAAAAGAGACTCTGACCAATTATCTCATAACTATCCAATTAATAAATAATAAATATAATCACATTATATTCATAACTATAGTTTAATACCATATATTAACCATAGTATTTTTTCTCCACTAGATATAAATCATATTTATATCCAATTTCCTCCAAATTAATGTATCTCCTACACAAAGTCAATTATATCATATATAATTAACTAGTTCAATTATATCATATATAATCAAACTCCCTTTTGTCAATTTGAACATTTCAAACTGACCCAAAAACTGATTCTCAACTTGTATCCAAGTTATCAAGGGGACCTTATGGACCTATGGCTCGAAGCTCCAACGGTACGTGAATAACTAACTAAACTCTTTAGCCACGATATCCACCATCCGTGCACTGCCAGGCATTGCACTAAAGATCGACAATTGAACTCTTCTTACCATAGATATATTTCGATGTCCATCGGATATAACCAATCATCAGTACAATGACCCTTCACAGATGTTCGTAAGTACAGTTGAGTCAATTTACCGTTTTGCCCATGTAGTTACATCTTACTCCTTAAGTACCACTGATCCCTCCAATGAACAATACAACATAGTTCAACTATGTGTGAACACCTCTTGGACCATAAGAAGGTGTGTGATGCCACATCGTTCAAGCCTCGGGATCAACCCTTAAGGGAGCAATCTATCTACTTACCCCTACTTCGGGGAAGGAGTGAACTACATCTTGTGTAGCTGAGTTCCCAACTCCTAAATCAGACGAATCCTCAAAGTAGTAGGTTTGAGTCGGCGCTCTTGCCACTCGCACCCATGCAAATCAAAGGACTGCCCTCAATGGCAGGAGTTCCCAACTCACTCAAGATTGAGGTCATGTTACGTATGGTCATCTTAGTGAAGTGAAGTCTCTGTCATGAACGAGATTATATGACGAGACGTTAACACTTCGTGACAGGTTTTATACAAACTCTTTGTATAAGACGCCCCCGCTCGCATGTCCCCTACATGAATGATCAGGATCAGACCATCTGTGACAAGTCACAACACTTATAACTGTTCCACAAAGCGGGCCGCATCCGTAGTGTTACCAGGATAAGGTTTTCCTCCTATATCCATATACTACAAACCATTTTGGTTATCACTTAAGACATGTTCCACTTGTATGTCACCACATACATGTTTAAGTTACATAAAGGCAACCAGGGATTTTAAGTTTATTAGTTTGTGGTAAAACAAATAAAACATCCAAATGTGCAAAGTCAAGAAGTGAAGTAAATATCATATATTATACATCACAAGTGTTCGTACAAACTGTTTACAAACTACATGACATGAGACTTTAGAGCATCAACCACAACACTATCTAAGAATCTATTGTTTGTTTGTCTATAAAAGTAAGAAACTTAAAAAAACATAATATTAAGATAGACAGTGATAGAGGACTATCCCTGGCTATCATACACACAAACCTCTCTTTCCATTCATCTTTCATTTTCAACTTGGATCTACAAGGAAAAGAAATTTTAGTTAGTAAATGTATGGCATATTTATTTAAATATAAGAAAGAAATAAAGTAAGAAACTTAAAAAAACATAATATTAAGATAGACAATGATAGAGGACTATCACTTCTATCTGGGTTAGACACTAATAAGGCTCTATCACTGTTTATCTTACACGTGCCTCATTTTCAACTTAAATCTACAAGAAAAAGCAATTTTAGTTAATAAATGTTGGTTGTATTTAAACAAAATAAAATAGAATATAACAAAGCAAATACTTAACCTAGATAAATATGTTGTTGTATAGTCAACTATTGTATCAATATCATCATTTTCTTCCAAAATTTGAAGGCTACAAGAAGGGGATTTACTTTTTCCACACCTTCTTCACGCTCTTTTTTTTTCTGTTATTGTTGTGGAAGATTTTCTAATGGAAGTCTACTTTTCAGGCTTTTCATAATTGACCTCAACATTCTTTTGATTTCTTCTTGGCCTCGTTTCAAAAGATTTTATTCTTCTACTATTTTCTGTTGGCCTTTTCTTAGTTCACTAATTTCTTTCATTATTCTATTTGCTCCTCATTCTTTAATTTGTTCATTTTTTTTCTTGGTTCATTTGTTTCTCTTTCTCCCTTTCTTTCTCCTCTTCTACCTCAAGTTCTATGATATATTTGAAAGTTTATTGAGATTCTTCTTCTGTTGGATGCAGTGTCATGCAAAACTATAAGTAAACAAATGTTAAATTATTAGAGAAAAAAAATAGCACCATCAGTGATATACAATGATAGTAATTTATCACTATCTATCAGTGATAGACAAAGATAGAACTACTGTCTATCTTTAAAGTGATAGACAATGAAAATGTTCTCATTTAAGGAATTACTTACATCTTCTATTTCGAAAATGTTCTCATTTAGAGTCATCCACCATCTGACTCCAAGCACTCCCATGTGATGATTCTTGGATCTTCGATTCCAAGTTTCCTTCCACATCCAACATCTAAATTGGAACGTTTTGGGATTGTCTAAAAAATCCAATAAACTAATACTAATGGGAATCCTTGAAGGTAGATAGCATCATTCTTAGTATATGATGCTCTCTTAAAGAATTGATAGGTTGAGGTATAAGACAATCTTCCCCAAGGATAGTTTTTTAAGACTTGTTCATCGTCCAAAATGTCTAGATGTTTTAAATTGACATGGTTGTGTTGTTGCTTGGGGATTAAAAGAGCTTCTAGGATGTAGAAATTGGCTAATTTAACTTTCAATGAGTTGTCCTCATTGTGTAGTGCTTTGAAAGTTCTCTCCATATCTCTTCTAGTTATATGATCATCATGAACAAAAAATGCATTTCTAAGTTCAAACACTTTTCTTTCTCCTAAATCTAATTGAGGGAGTTTATGGTCTTTCAATCCAGTTATTAAACTAAATTCCTTCAACCCAAATTCTGCTATATGGCCATTAAAGTTGAGTGCTAGGACATTCGGCTTCTTTGTATAGTGCTAGGACATTGTCTTCTTACTAAGTAGTTGAGGAATTGGTTGGGTATTTTGGCCATTCCAAAGTTAAAATTGTCCAAATGAGCCATTTAAACTTGAGGGAAAATTGTTTCATCTAATTTTGTTCTTATCAAATTCAACACCTCTTACTAAAGTACACAATAACTCTTAAGTTTTTGTTCTCATTTTCCATAATCAATTCATGTTCCACCTGTTGAAAAATATATATTTAACAATATATTATAAACTAAAATTTGAATAACACCAACAACTAGCAACATAACTATCAACAAAATCATTATCTATTATCTATTATTTATTGATAGACAGTGATAACTATCTACCATTGTCTATCACAGATAGACAGTGATAGATATTTATCATTGTCTATTGCATGATAGATAGTGATAATGTTGGGTTGTATGTCCTAAAACTCGCAGTTTTAAAGTTAAACATATTCTGTTATCAATAAAGATATTATTCGACATTACTTCAATAAATTTTTTATTGAATCTATAAATTGCATTTATAAAGTCCAAATCCAATAAACTAAGATCCATTGCTATTATATGAATACTTGAACTTTATGTCGAGACATAAAAGTGGACCAGGTTCGAGTAAATAGTCAAAATGATCTATAGTATACGAATAAGGTTGGGTGCCTTATTCTGGTAACACGATCGGATACGGTCCACTCTGTAATTGTTACAAGTTGTTATAAAGGTGCTACAAACGAGGTGATCCTGATTCGTTCATGTATTGACATAAGGAGTGGGGGCGTCCTATGCAACAAGTTTGTGTAAGATTGGACTAAGAAATAAGTCACTCTTACTTTATAATGTTGTTTACTATTTAACACTGACTATTTCGCTTAGATGACCTTGGTAACTCGATCTTAATCTTGAGCTAACTATGAACTCCTGTTTATTCGGGATTATCCTTAGATTTGTATAGATGAGGGTTAGCTCAACAGCATTGGCTCAATAAGCCTCCCATTTCAGGGGTAAGACAGAGTAGATAGCTGGGGACATAGGGTGCAATAAGGAATTCACGCCTACCCGATTTAGGGATAGAAGAAAGGTTTTCTCTTAAGTATTGAATCCAGGTCTTGAACAAGAGGCCCCACCTTTTCATCGGCCCTAGAGAGATCTCGTTTGTGATTGGATCACAAACCAATTATTCATTAGAGGATCAGTGGAACTTAAGGAGCAAGATGTAATATTTGGGGTAAAACAACATATTGACCCAGTCGTTATTAAGAACAACCTGTGAAGGGTCGACTTACTTATTATGGTTAAATCAAGTGGACACAAATATATCTACAGTGAGGAGAGTGCTGTTATCGAGCTATAGTGGTGTGACTTGATAGTTAACGAATACTAATTAATTTGGTCTAAAGAGTTTTAGCCAATTAATCTTAAATCATTGGAGCTCATGATCTGTAGGTCCATAAGGTCCCTCTACTAACTCGTAAAACATAAACACCTTGAATTAATAAATTGAGTGAATTTGGAATGATATAAATTTGAAGTGTTCAAACTGAATTTCAAATTGAAATGTTCAAACTGAAATTAGGGTTTGAATTTGAACAAGTTCAAATTCAAATTAGGGTTCGTATAATTATATTTGATATAATTAATTAACATCTAATTTATCAAAATTAAACAAACCTGGAGAGTTTATAATATTTAAATATTGATTTAAATATTAATTACATGAATAGGATTCATGTTTAGGTGTGTGATTAATATAATATTTGATATTAAATTGTTATTTAATTAATTAAATATGTTTAACTAATTAAAAATTAAATTAATTTTAAATTTAAATTCAATTTGAGAAATTGAATTTTGATGTTTTAAATTTAATTAATTATGAATTACTTAAATCAAAATTTAGTTAATTTTTTAAATTAATTAGAATTTGAATTTAAAGATAAATACATTGGAAATTAGTTTTTAGAGGGATTTTCCCACATTTTCACTAGTATGAGGTGTTCCTCCATGAAACACACACATTGTTCCACTTTCTTCAGCAAATTAAAGTGTCAAGGTTACTGAACTTGGGAACCTGCATGTGGTAATGTATAAAACACTTCATTTTTGTTGATGAAGGGTTGGCTAGCTACTAGAAATAAGTTTCCTACATAAAGCTTGTTCATAATCTAAAAAACCCATATTTCCCTTCACAAATTCACTCCAATCTGAGTTCTACCACTCAAATTCAAGGATGAGAATAATAGAAAAGATCTCTTGGTGGTTCACTATTGAAATTGGAGTTGGAATCATGTGGAGAGCAGCTTGGAATTGGGAGAATTCATCAAAAGTATGTAATTTAGAAACCCTTTTCTGAAGTTTATGTTTAAACGTGCTTTTAAAATTAAAATTATATGTAATTAGATGCTTATTAATTTTGTTTTCTTTCATTGTATGTCATTAAATCCTAAAAATTGGTATCAGAGTGTGATTTAAGTACTCATTTAGCATTAATTTGAGTTTCGGTGGGTGTTTTCCATAAGTTGTATGAAAATGATGAACTAATATGGTTTTTCTGAGTTTGGCATTGTTTTCTCTTCAATTATGTTGTATTCTTGTAATTGGCTCTTGTTTGATAGACCTTAATGTGTGCTTAAGTTTCTGTAATTCGATTGGAGTCATTAGAGTTGCAATTAGGATGTAACTGAAGAAAGAAGCGAAGAAGGTCGAGTAGCAGAATTGGGTTTGTGCAACCACAGCCACATACTCGATGGCTCGATTGGAATACTCGATGATATTTCATGAAATAACTCGATGCACGATTCCATACTTGATGGTACTCGATGCTCATACTTGATGGTATTTTATGAAATACTCGATGCACAATGTCATACTCGATGGTACTCGATGCAACTCGATGGTATTTTGTGAAATACTCGATGTATGATACCATACTCGATGGTACTCGATGAGCAACTCGATGATATTTTGTGAAATACTTGATGCATGATACCATACTTGATGGTACTCGATGAGCAACTCGATGGTATTTCGTGAAATACTCGATGCTTGAGGGCATACTCAATGCTTGATGGCATACTCAATGCTTGATGGTACTCGATGGTTTTTGTCCGGTTCAGCCCAATTTTAAGCATTGGTGGTCCGATTCAAGATGTTTGGGTTCGTTTCAAGGCGGTTTGAGCAATCCAGAAGCATTTTGGAGCCGATTTTTGCTGAATTATGTAATAATTAGGCTTTTGCTTGCTTGAAAATGCCAAAACTAAAACCATATTAGTCTATGTTTAATTATTTATGCATGTGATGTATGTTATAATTAAATCTTGTATGTGCATAAAGTATGCCATGTAGATTTAAAATCCCACCATAGGAAGCATGTAACATGTATTGAAAGTATGTTATAAAGTGTTATAATATATAGTATACATGTATAGGATTTCAAATGTTTTAATATAAATGTTATATTAAATATTGAATGCTTTTGATGTATGTTGTGGATGCTTAGCCTATCTAAAATTTTGTAAGTTGTTATAAAATTGGGTTAGACGTTTAAAATTCATAACAAAGATAAACTGCATGCGTACGTAGGTTAATCATGATGTAAAATTAGCCGTCAAAGACTTGATGACTAAAATTATGTGGACGCAATGCGCGATGCATGTCTTAAGTTATGCGTTTATTATCATGCGTCGGTGGTCATGCGTTGGAATGAAAATATGCGTTTGTTAGAATTCATGTTATTAAAACATAATCGTTGCAACTCTAATGACTCCAACGCATAACAGTCATTTTCTCATGAATTCCTAACATAATCGCCACATATCCTACAGGAACGCATGGTCATCGCATATAAGAATAACACATATTTTCATTCCAACGCATGACCATCAACGCATGATAATAAACGCATAGCTTAAGACATTCATCGCATATTGCGTTCACCATAATTTTAGTCATCAAGTCTTTGATGGCTAATTTCACGTCATCAAGTTTTTGGCGCCGTTGCCGGAGACTTGGCAGCTAATTATTTGTTGAATTTTGTGTTTTTGTAGGCAACCTTTTTATCTTGGGAGTATTGCAGCTTGTGCGACCAAGTTGCAACCAATATTGAACTGCAGGCGATGCGCCGAAAGCCAGTATTGACCCCAGGATAGAAGGGTAATCAGTCACATGAGCTTAAGGTAATTCTAAGCACATGGTGGCCAACATGCGCCCAACAATTGCCGGAAGTTCCAATGGTCAGGATGAACTTTTTGACCTATGTAGTTGAGAGAAATCTCCTACGTGGGAGACTCCTTGCGGTGACAACATTCCAATTTTTCCAGGGACGTCTCCTACTCTATCTTTACCTTGCTTTCTTAGTTTAGTTTTTTTTTTATTTTTATTGTTATTTTGGATATACGGTTGCTTCTTTGGTTGTGGTGCGTTTTCTCCTTGTAGGTGTGACAATAATTCTCCTCAGTGCACAGTTACAACGGAAGAATTCCTTCCATCCTTCAACACATGGCTTCGATCGCATGAATTCCAAAGCATGGTCGCATGCATTATTCTACTTAAGGTTTTTTTCTTGTTATCTTTTATGGATTATCCTTTTGAAATTCTCCTTGTCCGATTGCGTTCCTTTGCAATGCATCTATGATGGTACGTATGATTCACCGCATCTGCTAACTAAGCATCGCAAGGCTCTCCTTACTTTTAATAGCTTCTTCAAATTTTGAAAGTCTTGAGTTTTATTATGTGCAAATCTTTGCTCAAACGTTTGTTACCGCATTCCTATTGATTTTGTTTTTAGCTTTGTGATGGGAACGCTGCCAACCTCTAAGTTTGGGGGTGGCAACGATACCGGAGAATTGTGTTTGTTACATTACGATCATTTCCAAAAAAAAAAAAAGAGAGAGAATTTTCATTTATGCATGTTTAGGGGTCTACTCCTCTTCTTCAAGGGTATGATTAACCTGGGACTGTCTCTTATACACATCTAGATGTGTATAAGAGACAGCCTTATGCGAAAGTAAGTCGCCATGATCAATGCATAAGTGCAACTCCTCTGTCGGGCACAAGCCAAATTAAGCAAGACAAGAGTTGAGTTGAATATGGAACGCAACCGAAGTTGGATGCCCACATGACACATGTGAGGGTAAGCCAAAACGAAGAGATAACCAGGTTCAATGCCGCATTCGAATAAGTAATCGCAAAGTGTTGATTTGTTTTGAACGAACGCATTCTCAAAAGCTGAACGCAAAGTTGCGGAGAATGAATAAAAAGTTTTTGAGCAAAGGCTTGCTAGATTTAAACTTAGAAAAGATCTCTTTGAAGAAGCAGCTGAAGTAGAGGAGAGTATTGTGGCCATGGTTAGAGGTATGAGTAAATTATATTCTGAGAGGTTGGTCATCGCAAAGGAAAGCAAGAATGTGAGTTAAGAATTTTTTAAAGTATAACACATGCTTGAGGACAAACATGATTCTAAGTTTGGGGGTGCGATGACGGGCAGAAATGCACGTCATCTTAGGCCTTTTATTTAGAATTATGAGGGTTATTAAGTAGAATATGCGGCGATTATGTTAGGAATTCATGAGAAAATGAGTTTGTGTTGTTCAACATTAAGAATCTCGGCTAACCCACTATTATTCGTTATTATGCGTTCAATTGTTTATCTTTGTAGCTAACGCAGGAAGCGGACGCATATGCAGAAGTCGGGCTATCACAAAGACGACCGCATGCGGAGAATTTCTCCATCGCAAAGGTGAACGCATACGTTCAACGCATGGGTGTTGCAGTAATCAACCGCATGCATCCATCACATAGGAGTAGCGATCGTCAAGCGATTGCGGTCATCGTGTAGAAGTTGCAGTAATCAAGTGAATGCGATCATTGCAAGATTGTGGCTATACGATGATAACCATACTAGTGGGATGAATACAAGTTGGTGGAATGGAAACATTAACGCATATCTCGGAAAAATCAAAAGATGATGTTGACATTTCACCTACCATGCCGTTAGCAGCAGAGATTCAGAAAAGAACCATCGCACCATGAATGTCAGAATCAAAGCAGGTCCATTAATGCTGTCAGCGATCTATAAATAGAAGTCGATGAGCAGAATTTTATTTTATCCAAGTTTCGGCCTTCGGGCGGATCCTTGTGATCCAGACTAAAGCGTTAGAAGAAAGCTTGAGAGTTCTTCATCTCCTTCATCCATTTCGAGTGACGTCCGGAGCCTTCGTCGGAGTTAGATCTCGAGAGAGTCAGCTCCACCGCCCTTCCATGGCACCACCGGTAGCCTTGACACACATGTGCTAGAAGCTAGACATTGCTTCCAGCTAGCCTTTTCCATTTCTCTTCTTTTCTTATATTGTATTGTATTACATTTTGGCTTAAGAAATTAATACATTTTGTGATCAATGCATTTCTATATTTCCTTCAATTTCATCTCCATCTTCATTTAATTAGCATCCTTAATCTTCATTGCATCACTTAGTGAGATTGTTAGAGTATCACATACTTAATCATGCAGCATAGGAATATGAAGCATGTAGCAAACCACTAGAAGGTGTGCGTTGCGTGAGTGTTATGAGAAAACCTTATTTGCTTAGTGTCAAGCTGTAGCAATGCCTGTCTATAGACGGACGTAATGCTTGTCTATGAGTAAAGTCAGCAACAACTAACTGCCTGGGAGGGTAAGTGGTTGGTCGCATTAAGCAATGTAAGCAAGTGTTCACTAGAGATAGGAATAATCTTACGTCAGCCAAGTTTATGCGATTACCTTGTCTTATGAGCGCGTCATTCATCATTTAGGCATACTTGAGAGAGTAGTCTAAAAACCAAATCTAAGACTCGAGAGAGCAGATTGGAGCGCATAAGCAAGAATGGGGAACTTAGAGATAAGCTCTGTTTGGTATTACACGGTGTATGCACCCTATGGAGAGGATATTGCATGCGTCCAAGAAGTAGGATACGGTGGTATGCGGTCATCTTGTTTATGTGTGGAAGCACATGAGCAAGAATAGAGACTTAGAAATAAGGCCTCTTGACACATTGCATATACATCGCATACGTCCTAGAATTAGGCTCAAATGTGTGTAGCATGATCGCATAGCTTGCGTTGGCTAAGGTTTGATAACTTGTAGAAATACAAGTTATTTATACTGCTTTATTTAGATATTGCGGCCAAAAGAAAGGAAAGTTGCGTCAATTGTATGAAAATTAGCTAAGAAATACAAGAATTATAATTTGTCATCAATACACCCACTGACACCATTGCGATGGTAGAAGAGAATATTTCAAGTCTATTTTGCAGGAAATCAAGTCACCGTATGCGTTCGTGGCTCAAGAGAAAATATCAACGCATCTACATCGATTGTGACCATCATTCAGGAATGAATAGACGATCAACGTAATGACGGCACATGCTACAATCGATCAAGAGCTTTGCGATCAATGTAATCTCAACCTCATGTGGTAATAAAAAACAACACCGCATGCGGGCAAACGATCGAAGATGCAAAAGAGCAACGCAATTGCGGAGGATTCAAACACGTGTACAGTTGACCGTTGTGCATTTCTGACGAGATTGATAGTGTAACAGAAGGAATATTCACTCCACTATTTCCGAAATTGCCATAACAATAAAATGGAGCCTATAAATAGCCTCTGAAATTCCATTGCAAAATATACTTGATACAGACATATTTTGATATTTGTATATTGAGAGAGAGACTGGTCTGAAGAGCCTGATCAGAGAAGATCCGGGAAGATTTAAGAGACAAGGCTGAGAGGTGAGTCTCAGGGCAAATTCTTTCTATCCTCGTCGTTGAAGCTCTGTACCAAGGTCACTTCTACTGAATGAGCAAGCCTGAGAGGGAAGCTTTTCTCTACATTCACTCCATCCGCGGGCAAGCAAATCCACCGTCAAGATCTGTGTCAAGATGTTGGCACTTTTCTGTATTTGTTTCTTTCTCTTTATCATCAACTGTATTCATCTTCTTAATCTCTATCATTCACACCATGTATTAGACGCTAAATATTAGTATTGAATGTCATGACCATTTTCATCTCTATCTTTCTGTCTATTTCCGTTCCTCCATTAATCGCTTTCTCCATGATGTTTTCTTAATCCCTTGGTAATTAGTATGAATTAAACTAGTAAATTAATCTGTGCTAAGGAAATAAATATGGTTAGCTAATGCATGCTAGACGACATTTTCACCTGCGAGAGAAAAAGTGAAGATGTCATTCTGCCTGTCGAGAGAAGATTAGAAGAATGCGTTAACTAAAGCGAGAAGTACTTCCAGAGATGGAAGCAACCTTGTGTTCATTACGTTCATCCCTGATTCACCATAGAGATGTGGGAATACGGCCGATCACCGAGAGGTGTACTTCAAGGGAAAGCGGAACCGTGTTATGTCTTTAACGCAATTAATGAAAATACGATGTTTATATTAATTACCCTTTCTATTTCTATTTCATATATAAAGACTTGCCACCGCATAACACGACCCTTTGTATAATCTTCACAAACAGTCTCAAACTCAGTATCATGTATCAGTATCCTATATCTTGTATCATAATTAGGTTTACTTTTATCACATTTTATTTCATTAACGCAATTTTACTTTACCACAACTTTAAATACCTGTATAAACACACTCTTTTATTAATTGAAAAACCCCCGGTCGCATGTATCACAAATGTAACGCAGTAACTAAGCAATCCCTGTGTTCGATCTTGGATCACACCGAGAAACTTGCGTTGAAATTATACTTGGTTTCAACGTAAGGAAACTTGTGCCAAACCATAGCATACTACAAGCATGTCATTATTAACGCATACATCTAGAAGGAGTATCGCATAAAATATGCATGAGAAACAACACAACATAAGATTACATTTTGCGTTACGAGTTTATGGCAACATGAGCTTGTAGCACATCATCAAGCATGCATATTACATTCATCAAAGTTCAAGTCATCAAGTTTATGGTGCCATTGTCGGGGACATGGACTTGTTCATTCATTCACATTTAAATTTTATGTCATCAAGTTTATGGTACCCTTGCGGTCAAGCCTAGGGTTGCGATGAAGACATCCTTATATTTTATCTATTTTCCATGCATTTTACTATGCGTCAACAGTTGTCGTGTCTCTACCTTTCATACTTCCAATGCTTTGTCTATTAGTTAAGAGTAGAGTAGTTTGTAGCTTAAAACCCTCCATCATTCTTTTATTCATCCACCGCAAGCACATCACCGCATACATCTAGCTACAAGTCCCTGAGTTCGATCTCAGATCACCCGAGAAACTTGCGTTCGCGTTATACTTGGTGTGAGTGCAAGAAAACTTGTTACAGGAACGCATGGTCATCGCATATAAGAATAACACATATTTTCATTCCAACGCATGACCACCAACGCATGATAATAAACACATAGCTTAAAACATGCATCGCATATTGCATTCACCATAATTTTAGTCATCAAGCCTTTGACGGCTAATTTCACGTCATCAGATGTATGAGATACATCAAGTGGAGGATTAATGTAAATGAGATTTACATTAAGTACCATGAAATACAAAAAGAACTATGGTTTATATGTTTCATGAGATGAAATACTAAAATTATAGGTTATAAATATACTATGATAAGTTAGTTATCATATATATTTATAATAATAATAATTATTGGATAATTATATCTTTTTCTCTAATAACCAATTGAGTGGGAGGTTATTAGTGGTTTCATGGTAACCGTGAGATAAAAGGAAAAATGATTTCCTAAATTTGGTAGTTGTTGAACTGAGAATTATTATTCTTGGAA
The DNA here is from genome assembly GCF_009727055.1 of Benincasa hispida. Taxonomy (NCBI): domain Eukaryota; kingdom Viridiplantae; phylum Streptophyta; class Magnoliopsida; order Cucurbitales; family Cucurbitaceae; genus Benincasa; species Benincasa hispida. The sequence goes on from NC_052358.1 coordinate 58,375,670, forward strand.
TTACTCACGATTGGCTGTCAAATGGATTAGATTCACTAAACGATAGCTGAAGAGAGACTAAACGATCGTGGAGTGACACTCCATGATAGTTCACTCATTTGGCCATTAGCTAAACGATCGCGGAGCTTTTGCTAAATGACCGCATAGCATTTGTTAAACGATTGGGCATCGTCTATACGATAGACCTCTGTCATCTCCCACTTGCTCAATCTTTTACATGATTGTTCTTCCTCCAGTCTCTTCCTCAAACCAAGTCCACATAGAACCCACACTTCTGGATTCTTACACCAAGAAGACCAAGGTAGCCATTGTGGTGGTTTCGTATTCAACTTGACATAGTTCAAGGTTTTTTTAGGTCGTTCGTTGAGTTCGTGGTGTTTGTGTGGTGTTTTCTATGATCGTGCTATGTTGAGGTCGAAGTGTTCGAGCGTTCGTGATTATTGTCTTGGAGATTGAACAAGCGTTCATGATTAAGGGAGACTGAAGATGAGTCTTTAAAGGTATGATGTTCTATCCCTTGATCTAATTGTTAAGCATATTGTAATTTCATTTTGTGCATAGCCTATATGTTTCTGTTTCTTGTACTATAATTGTGTATGTTCAAATACGAATAGAATTTGGAATGGTCATTCCGCTGCTCATAGAAATCTTCATGTCCGATTTCCTTCAATATTTACCTAATGCATCATAAATCTGAAACATTTGAAAAGTTCAAAGAATGTAAAGGTGAGGTTGAGAACCAATTAGGTAAAAAGCTTAAAACACTTCGATCATATCGAGGTGGTGAGTATATGGACTTGGAATTCCAGCTATTTGATGGATCATGGAATCCATTCCTAACTCACAGCCCCTAGCACTCCTCAACAAAATGGTGTGGTGGAAAGGAGAAACAGAACCTTATTGGACATGGTTCGTTTCATGATGAGCTATGTCTGAAGGAACTCTTATTCAAGAGTACCTACAAGCGAAAGTGGATCTTTCTAATTCATTGTGATAGAATTATAGAATATACATTCAAACATACTTTCATAATGCTAAAGAGATCAAGGAATCATACCAAATGAAGATTTCTTCTTCACAGCGAGTCTGAAACCCAACCGTCTACCTCAAACAATCACCATTTGGACAGAAGGAAATGGAGAAGACAACACCTCAGAGCCCTCAGTATTCTTGGAGTGAGAATCCAAAGTGTGGGCTTTGTTCGGATTTGGTAGAGGGAAGGAGGAAGAGAAACCGTACACAACGATCAAGCAAGTGGGAGAAGAAGTCGTCTAACGCATAGACAAGATTCTTGATAGTTTAGGTGAAGTATACGACCGTGTAGGAAAAGTAAGTGATTGTCTAAACGATTGTATAGGAAAAGGTTAGCAATCATATAAACGATCGTGTAGGAAAAGGGTGAGCGATTGTCTGAACGATCGCGTAGGAAAAACTAAGCGATCGTCTATATGATCGTTTAGTAAATACCAGGAGCTAAACGATCACTTAGGAAAAAGGTAAATGATTGTTTAGATAATAGCGCGCAACGATGTAATTAGTATGCGATTGTGTAGCCACTATCGTATAGGCACTAATTTTCTAAACGATGGCACTATCTTTTTCACAATGTTCGTGTACGCCGAGATCAACGCACCATCTGCTATTTATGATGCACTCATCTATTATTTAGAACAAAAGAGGCGCCTTCCCATTTCCTTTAAAACCGTCCAATGAATGTGATCTTATCATATTCATAACATATAAATTAATATCGTATATTAATTATAATATTTTCCTCTACTAGATATAAATCATGTTTATATCCAATTTCCTCCAAATTAATGAATCTCATACATAAAGTTAATTATATCATATTTGATTAACTTGTTCAATCATATCATATATAATCGAACTCCCTTTTGTCAATTTGAACATTTCAAACTGACCTAAAAACTAATTCTCAACTTGTATCCAAGCTACCAAGGGGACCTTATGAACCTATGGCTTGAATCTCCAATAGTGTGCAAACAGCTAACTAAACTCTTTAATCATGATATCCACCATCCGCTAACCGCCAGGCATTCCACTAAAGACTGACAGTTGAACTCTTCTTGCCATAGATATATTTCTATGTCCATTGTATATAACCAATCATCAATACGATGACACTTCACAGATGCTCGTAATTACAGCAGGACAATTTACCGTTTTGCTCTTATAATTACATCTTCCTTCTTAAGTACCACTGATCCTCTAATGAACAATACAACATAGTCCTACTATGTGTGAACACCTCTCGGGCCATGAGATGGTGCATGGCGCCACATCGTGCAAGCCCTGGGATCAGCCCTTAAGAGAGCAATCTATCTACTTACCTCTACTTTGGGAAGGAGTGAACTCCATCTTGTGAAGCTGAGTTCCCAGCTCCCAAATTAGACAAATCCCCAAAATGGTAGGTTTGAGTCAGCGTTCTAGCCACTTGCACCCATGCAGATCAAAGAACCACCCTCAATGGCAGAAGTTCCCAACTCAGTCAGGATTGAGGTCATGTTACCTATGGTCATCCTAGTGAAGTGAAGTCTCAGTCATGAACAGTGTTATATGACAAGACATTAACACTTTGAGGTCAAGTCTTATACAAACTCTTTATATAGGACGCCCCCACTCGCATGTCCACTACACGAATGATCAGGATCAGACCATCTGTAACAAATCACAACATTTGTCATAATTCCACAAAGCGGGCCGCGTTTTTAGTGTTATCAGGATAAGGTTTCCCTCCTATATCCATATACTACAGACTATTTTTGTTGTCACTTAAGACATGATCAACTTGTATACCACTACATACATACTTAAGTTACATAAAGACAACCAAGGATATTAAGTTTATTGGTTTGTGGTAAAATGAAAAACATCTAAATGTGCAAAGTCAAGTAGTGAAGTAAATATAATTTATTAATACATCACAAGTGTTCGTACAAAGTTGTTTACAAACTACAAGACATGAGACTTTAGGTCACAAACCCCAACAATCTCCTACTTGTCGTAAAGCAAAGTGAGGAGTACAAGTAAATAGGTACAAAACAATAAATTAGGGCATAAAAACCCAGTTCAACAAAATCTCCCACTTGCCCTAGTCCAACCATGGGTGGTCCCATAGACCCATGCACTGAAGATGACCCTCAAACACTATACTCGTGAGAGCCTTCGTAAACGAATCAGTAATTTTTTGCTCCAAGGCGATCTTCATGACGATCACGTCTCCACGATGAACTATCTCACGGATCAGATGATACTTCCGCTCTATGTGTTTTTCGCGCCTATGACTCCTGGGCTCCTTGGAGTTCGCCATAGCTTCACAATTGTCACAATAGAGGGTGATGGGCCTAGACATATCTAGAACAACTTCCAGCTCTATCAAGAACTTGCTGAGCCAGACGGCTTCTTTAGCAGCTTCATAAGCTGCTACGTACTCAGCCTCCATCGTGGAGTCGGTGATGCACCCCTGCTTGGTGCTCCGTTACACTATAGCTCCTTCATTAAGAGTAAATACTGACCCTAAAGTGGACTTTCAAGAGTCCTTATCAGTCTGAAAGTCAAAATCCGTGTACTCAGTAAAGATCAAATCCCGAGACCCATACACGAGCATGTAGTCCCTCATTCTCTGAAGATACTTGAGGATATTCTTAACTACGGTCAGTGACCTTGGCCTGGGTTAGACTGATATCTACTGACTAATCCCACAGAATAGTGATAATGGGCAGAAATGCACGTTATCATAGTGCTAAGTTCTTAAACAATGTTGGATTGCGTTGATGAAATATGATTAATTGCGTCCATTAAGAATAAATTCTATAATATTGCAGTTGCATGCGTTCAGCACATTAGAACTATTGATTTTTGTATTTTTGTGCAGAATATGCATTAACGCAATGCAAAGATTGCGATCATAAGAATTCATTGGTCGAGCACAACTTCACCGCAAGGCTTTGCGTTGATCGCGCTCGTAAATATTCACCCAAGAAGAATCACCGCAACATGGTGGGCGCATCTGAACGAAAGGACAATTAAGATCGATGGGACAGAAAGCTGACAGCAGTCGGATCCAAATTAAGTTGACAGCCGATAACGGTCACAAAGTACATCCAACTTTATCCGTGGACAATTATCCGGCGCATCAATCAGGAATTAAAGCTATCCCGTCTGAACAACCAAGAAAGAGAAGCCGCCTTTCACCTCTTTGATGCCCTATAAATACCAAGTGCATTCTTTAGAGAAGGGGTTAAGCAGTTGATTAGTTCAACATTTTTAGTTCACGTCTCTGTCCATAGTTTTCTTTCACCTTTTTAAGGCAGACGCGAGGAAGAAGTTATACCAGGTAGATCATTCCGGCAAGCTTAGGAGAGCACTGGAAGCTACTAAGACGGAGAGAGGGCCGACTTCTGCGAAAGTAGGAATATCTTTAGTTCAAAATAGAGATTCTAGTGTAAAAATCCTCGGCCAGCAAGGAATTGCTACCAGGCTCTCTACCTTAACTTCCATTAGCATTTTGTACTTAACTTATATATTTCTTTCTCTATATCTGTTCACTCTCTGTGATTCACGTATGAGTAGCTAAATTAGTTGAATGGGTTGAGAAGCATTTAGCTAGCACAACGAGGGAATCTTCATTCTGTGTGATTATCTTGTTTATGTATGCTTCATTCGTCTATTAGAGATATTCGGGAGGGTAGTCTACGGACAGAACCTAGACTTGGGAAGCTCAGGTCAGAATTTAGGTTTGGAAGAACCAGATTAGAACGCATAACGGGAGATAGGCGCTTAGGGATGAGCACTATTTGTTATCAACACATCTCATGCATCTTAGCAATAAGATATGATTGTATGCGATCACCTTACTTTCTTGCATTTTGCACCAACGCATAGGACAAGAGTAGAGACTTAGAAATAAGCTCTATGGACTTTTTGCATGCAACACTTGCGTCCTAGATCTAAGAGCATTGCATTTACATTGGAAAATGACTTGCTGTGCATGGTAGTAACATGATTGCATAGTCTGACGCATTCCCAAGTAACTCTAGTTAAAGATCTTCTCAACTCATTCATCGCATACTCATTGCTTCTATCAACACAACTTAGTTTCTCAAATCCACCGCATTTATTTATTTCTTTTCATTAACACAACAATAAACTAACCACTTCATTTATTTACCCGGTTACCGCAAAGTTTTCATAAGAAAATTATCAACGCAAACTATTTTCACAAGTCCCTGTAATCGACTCTGGACTTGAAACTCAGGGGAATTTACACATGAATTCCGCTGGGGAAACTTGAGTGCACAACATAATTCTACCAATACATTTCATCCATATTTCTATTCAATAAAATAACGCATCACATAGCAGATGTCTGGCATATTGCAGAGCATCACATACATTAAATTGGCAATGGCAGATGCATATGGGACCCGTCTCATGTCCTCAACCTCTTGAGGCGTCTTAGCACACATGTCCTTAGAAAAAGTGACTCGATGCTTAAATGGTAGTAGGCCCCTTTTTGGAGTTTTGCATCGGGTACTTGAGCAAGATTTTATCAATATACGATGCTTGAGACAGCACTAACACGTTGTTCTTACGATCCCGAAAGATTTGTATACCCAGAACAAACTGAGCCTCCCCAAAATCTTTCATTTGAAATTGGGTCGCTAGCCAGTTCTTAACTACAGTCAGTAGACCTACATCATTCCCAATGAGTAGTATATCGTCTACATACAATACTAAGAAAACTACTGAACTATTGACTATTTTCTTGTAAATACAAGGTTCATAAACGTTTTGGTCAAAGCCATATGATTTAATCGCAGCATCAAACTGAATATTCCAAGATCGAGATGCCTGCTTCAACCCATGATGGACTGATTCAGTTTGCAAACTTTTTGTTCTTGACCTTGGGCAATGAATCCTTCGGGTTGCACCATGTAAATTCTCTCCTCAAGATTGCCATTTAGAAAAGTCGTCTTGACGTCCATTTGCCAAATCTCATAGTTATAATAAGCTGCAATGTATAGGAGGATGTGGATCGACTTTAACATGGCAACAGGTGAGAAAGTCTCCTCATAGTCGACTCCCTCCACCTGGGTATAACTCTTTGCCACAAGTCGAGCCTTAAAAGTTTGCACCTTCCCATCAGCACCCCGTTTTCACTTGTAGATCCATTTATAACCTATAGGTCTTACCCCATTAGGCTGATCTACAAGATCCCATATTGAGTTGAAGTACATCGAATCCATCATGAGATTCATGGCTTTGACCCATTCATCCTAGTCAACACCCTCCATTGCCTTTTTATAGGACAACGGATCCTCAACGTCGCCATCTATCACCATAGCTAAGATTTTCGTGAAACCCAAATAGTGATCAGGCGGGTTCATAACCCTCCCACTGCATAGAAGTTCCCTCAACTCTTGAGGTGGAACTACCAGATGAACTATCATCAACAATTCTGGTTGATGAAGCAAGTCCTTCAATAACTCTTGTTGAAGTTTCAGTAGTTTCTTTGGAAAGCTCACTTAACACGACTTTACCACGTGGACTGTGCTCCCTGATATGATCCTCCTCCAGGAAAGTAGCATTCGTGGAAACAAACGCTTTGTTTTCGGATGGATCATAAAAGTAACCTCCTCGTGTACCTTTGGGGTAGCCTCCAAAGAGGCACAACCTCGATCGTGATTCCAACTTCTTGGGATTTTCCTCAAGCACATGTGTTGGGCAAGCCCATATGCGGAAGTGATGTAAACTAGCTTTACGCCCATTCCACAACTCCAGAGGTGTTCTTGCAACACTCTAAGAAGGAGCACAGTTGAGAATGTATACCGCAGTCTCCATTACGAAACCCCAAAGCGAGTCTGTAAGGAAGCGTAACTCATCATCGAACGAACCATGTCCAATAAGGTTTTGTTTCTCCTTTCTACTACACCATTTCACTAAGGTGTACCCAATGCCGAGAGATGGGAAACGGTTCCATGTACTAATAAATAATCCTGGAACTCAGAATCCAAAAACTCTCCACCTCGATCTAATCAAAGTGTTTTTATTCGTTTATCCAAAGCATTCTCAACTTCGGCCTTAAATAATTTGAACTTTTCAAAAGATTCAGACTTTTGTTGCATCAGATAGACATACCCATATCTTGAGTAATCATCAGTAAAACTGATAAAGTATTCATAGCCTCCTCGAGCTCGCACATTCATAGAACCACCAAGGTTAGAATGTACTAATTCAAAAGGCTCTTTGGCTCGATAACCCTTTCCAGTAAAAGGTCATTTAATCATCTTGCCTTCAAAGCAAGATTTGCACACTGGTAAAGAATTTTCCTCTAACTCATTTAGAAGGACATGGTTCGTTCCATGATGAGCTACGTCTGAAGGAACTCTTATTCAAGAGTGCCTATGAGCGGAAGTGGATCTTTCCAATTCATTGTGACAGAATTACCGTATATACATTCAAACATACTTTCATAATGCTAAAGAGATCAAGGAATTATACCAGATGAAGATTTCTTCTTCACAACGAGTCTAAAGCCCAACCATCTACCTTGAACAATCACCACTCGGATAGAAGGAAACGGAGAAGACAACATCACTCAGAGCCCTCAGTATTCTTGGAGTGAGAATCCAAAGTGTGGGCTTTGTTCGGATTTGGTAGAGGGAAGGAGGAAAAGAGACCGTACACAACGATCAAGCAAGTGGGAGAAGAGGTCGTCTATCGCATAGACAGAATGCTTGATTGTTTAGGTGAAGTATACGATCGTGTAGAAAAAGTAAGTGATCGTCTAAACGATCGTATAGGAAAAGGTCAGTGATCATATAAATGATCGTGTAGGAAAAGGGTGACCGATCGTCCGAACGACCGCGTAGGAAAAACTAAGCGATTGTCTATACGATCATTTAGTAAATACCGGGAGCTAAATGATCGCTTAGGAAAAAGGTAAATGATCGTTTAGATAATAGCGCATGATGGTGAAATCGGTATGCGATCGCTTAGCAATATCGTTATGTAACGATCGTGTAGTCACTATCATATAGGCACTGATTTTCTAAACGATGGACACTATCTTTTTCACAATATCTGCGCATGCCGAGATCAACACACCGTCTGCTATTTATAATGCACTCATCCGTTATTTAGAATAGAAGAGGTGCCTTTCCATTTCCTTCATAACCATCCAATGAATATAATCTTATCATATTCAAACATAAATTAATATCATATATTAATTATAATTATTTTCCTCTACAAGATATAAATCGTATTATATCCAATTTTCCTCCAAATTAATGAATCTTATACATAAATTAACTATTCATATTTAATAACTGTTTAATTTTATCATATTTAATCGAACTCCCTCTTGTCAATTTGAACATTTTAAGCTGACCAAAAAACTGATTCTCAACTTGTATCCAAGCTACCAGGGGACCTATGGACCATGGCTCGAAGTTCCAATGATGCGTGAAACAGCTGACTAAACTCTTTAGTCACGATATCCACCATCCGTTAACTGTCAGGCATTCCACTAAACAACCGACAACTGGACTCTTCTTGCCATAGATATATTTCTATGTCCATTGGATATAACCAATCATCAGTATGATGACCCTTCACAGACGCTCGTAATTACAGGCAGGCCAATTACCGTTTTGCTCCTGTAATTACATCTTCCTCCTTAAGTACCACTAATCCCTCTAATGACAATACAACATTAGTCCTACTATGTGTGAACACCTCTCGAGCCATGAGATGGTGCGCGGCGGCCACTTCGTGCAGCCCCTGGATCAGCCCTTAAGAGAGCAATCTATCTATTTACCCCTACTTTGGGAAGAAGTGAACTCCATCTATGAAGCTGGTTCCCAGCTCCCAAAATTAGACGAATCCCCAAATGTAGGTTTGTTCAGCGTTCTGGCCACTCACACCATGCAGATCAAAGAACCACCCTCAATGGCAGGAGTTCCCAACTAGTCAGGATTGAGTCATGTTACCTATGGTCATCCTAGTAAAGTGAAGTCTCAGTCATGAACGGTGTTATATGACAAGACATTAACACTTCGAGGTCAAGTCTTATACAAAAACTCTTTGTATAGGACGCCCCCGCTATCATGTCCACTACACGAAATCAGGATCAGACATCTATGACAAAATCAAACTTTGTTCTAATTCCACAAAGCGGGCGATCTGTAGTGTTATCAGATAGGTTTCCCTCATATATCCATATACTACAAACTATTTTTGTTTGTCACTTAAGACATGATCAACTTGTATGTACTATATACATACTAATACATAAAGACAACCAGGGATATTAAGTTTATTGTTTGTGTTAAAATGAAAAATATCTAAATGTGCAAAGTCAAGTAGTGAAGTAAATATCATTTATTAATACATCACAAGTGTTTCGTACAAAGTTGTTTACAAAAACTACAGACACGAGACTTTAGGGCACAAACCCAACAATGGCCAGTTACCAAGTTCCTTTTGGGGTTATGCAGTTCAGACTTGTAGTATATATTTTTGAAATAGTTCCCTCGAAAAGTGTTTCTGAAACACCTTACGAGCTCTGGAGCATGACATAAAGGTAGTTACATCCTTTCAGCATATGGGGATTGCAGGAAACTCTTATACAAAGTTACCTCTGAGCGAAAGCGATTCTTTCTTAAAGACATTGTGGTAGAATCACCACATTCCACATTCAAACAAAACAGATATGTTTCATACTGTAGATACGGCACTGCTTTAAGATTAACAACAAGAGAACAAGTAAACTTACCAGTTGAAGACTCTTTCTTCTTGACAAATTCTTACTCTCTCCACGAACGGATGCTCTGCTTCTCGCTGAGAACGTAAGCTATCGTTCAGCCAAAACTCCAGTCGTTCATACGACGTAACGCCCTCCACTACCCGAACAGACGAAATGGGGACGACACCACCACTTGGAAACCTTAGTATTCTCCGGATGTGAGAATCCAAAGATCGGGAGTTTGTTCAATTTGGTAGAGAGGAGAGAAAGTATATGAATAACACGATACAAGCATAGGTAAAGGGATTGACTATCGCTATAGACAAAATGCTATGAGATATATTTCTATGTTCCATCGGATTAATAACCAATCAATCAGTACATAACCCTTCATAGATGCTCGTAAGTACAGCTGGCGTCAATATTATCGTTTTTGCCCCTGTTACGTACAATCTAACCCCTTTAAGTACACTAACTCCCTTTAATGAACAGTACAACATATCCTTACTATGTGTGGACACCCTTGGCCATGGTGAGAAGATGTGTGGCGCACATCGTTCAAGCTCGAAGATCAGCCCTTAAGAGTAATCTATCTACTTACCCCTGCTTCGAAGAAGAAGTGAATTCCTCTTGTGTAGATGAGTTCCCAGCCCTGAAAATCAGATGAATCCCCAACATGTAGTTTTGAGTCGGTGACCTAGCCATCGCACCCATGCAAATCAAAGGACACCCTCAAAGCGAAAATTCCCAACTCATTTCAGGAATGAGTCATGTTACCTAAAATTGGTCATCCTAGTGAAGTGAAGGTCCTGTCGCTGCATGAACGACGATTTATTATAACGAGACTGTTAAGGCACTTCGTGGTTAGTCTTATACACAAACTCTTTGTTAGATGTTCTTCTCGCATGTCCCCACACGAATGATCCAGGATTTAGACCAATCTGTAGCAATTACAACACTTATAACTATTCCACAAAGCAGGCTTCGTATCGCGTGTGTTACCAGGAATAAGCGTTCCCCTCCTTGATCCACTATTACTCGACCATTTGGTTATCACTTAAGACTTGATTTTCTATAGCCAAGCATAACATGCTTAGTTTACGATAATGCAACCAGATTTTAGTTTAATGGTTTGTGGTAAAGGCAAATAAAACACTAATGTTCGAAGATAGTAGTTAAGTAGATATTATATATTATTACATCACAAGCATTCGTAAAATTGTGTTTACAAACACCAGGACATGAACTTTAAGGCATCATTCTCAACAGGGAGCCCAATACCATGTTGGTACAAAATCTAAAAAACTGAAACCCCGTTAAAACGTTATGTCTATTTATATGCTATCCTAAAGAGGACAAAAGTGGTCTATTTTTATGATCCTCGGAAGATTAAAGTATTTGTATTCACAAAATGCAACTCTAGAGGAAAACCATATCAAGAATCGCCAACTCGCAGTAGCTAATAAATAGATAAATGACTAGAGAAATAGATCGCGCAGTCCATTGATAAACTTGTAGAAATACAAGTTATTTATGCCACCTTATCTAGATATACGCCAAAGTTAGTGAATATACGTGATTGGATGAAAATTAGCTTAGTATTTACGAATAATACAAGTGTTGCAGTTACACCCACAACACCATAAAAGATGGAGACAAGCCGAATTACTCTGTTTTGTAGGAGATCAAGTCATCGTTTGCCGTCAAGTCATGAGAAAACTGATCAACGCATCTCTGCCACATTGTGCCCATCAATCAACAATGAAGAGACGATTACGCGAATGACGATATGCAATGCCGATTAGTTGAATCCAGAGCTATGTTTCAACCGCATGCGATAATAAAAAACAACCACCGCATGCGAATCCATGATGTGAAAGATGCAGATGAGCAATGCAAAAGTGAGAGGATTGAGACACGTGTACAAAAACTAAAACGCTTGTGCCGACCTTGACGGTCGATTGCATAACAGACAGGAATAATATCCCTTTATCTTCAAATTATCATTAACAATCAGTACGGGGACACAAGGGCCCGGAGTCAAATCCTGCACTATAAATACCCCATCAATTTCAGAGAAAAAGAATGTTAGGATACGGGGGTAAATTGCTGCAAAACGTTAAGAGAAAAGGTTGAGTGATGCTTAAGTGAAGAAATTCGAGAAGAAGACGACGATAAGGCCGAGAGGTGAATCTCAGATTCTAATCTGTCAAACACCCGATTGGAAGCTTTGTGCAAAATCTCTAACTAACCGGTGGAGCAAGCCTGAAGAGACAGCTCTTCCGCTACCATCAAATCCATCCTATTGCAAGCAGATCTCCATCGAAATCATGCCAAGGACATTGGCACTTGTTTGTATCTGTTCCATCTCTTTCATCATTGTATTTCATATTCCTTTATCTTCTTCATCACACACCATGTATCAAAGCTTAATAGAGATATTAAATGTTTCGATTGAAGCTTTACTTTATCATCTTTCTGTTATTTACGTTCACCCATTCAACTCACGTTTTCTTCATGATGCTTCTTAATTCCTTGATAAGAAATATGAATTAACCAAACTTAAATCTGTGTTAAAGATATAAAATGCGTTTAGCTAAGGCATGCTAGATGGCATCTTCACCTGTGAGAGCAGAAGTGAAGATGTCATTCTGATCTATCGAGAGAAGATTAGAAGAATGTGTTAACTAAAGCGAGTAGTACTTCCAGACATGGAAGCAACCTTGCGTTCATTATGTTAGTCTCTGTTTCACCACAGACATGTGGGAACGTGGCCGATCACTGAAAGGTGTATGCCAAGAGAAGAGCGAAACAACATTTGTAGCTTCAACGTAATTAAGAACTTGCATTGTTTATATTATTTGTCTTTCTCTTTCTATTCTGTTCATAAGACTTGCCGCCGCATTCCACGTCTTTGCACAACTTTCACAGCCAGCCTTGACCCCAACATCTTGTACATGAAGCCTGTACCTTGTATCATCTAGCTTAGGTTTATTTTATTTCATTTTATTATCGCATCTTTACTGCTTTACTTTATTTTATCGCAATTTATATACCTGTACAGACACATTTTTAAAGATTGAAAACCTGCTCGCATAAATCATGAACATACCACAATAACCTAAATCAGTCCCCGTGTTCGACCTCGAATCACACTGAGAAACTTGCGGTGGAATTACACTTGGTTCTATCGTAAGAAAACTTGTGACAACACATGGCATACTACGTGAAAACCCATCATTAACGCATATCTAGCAGTAGTATCGCATCATTTCGAGCATAGAACATCATTAATCATATCTATAAAAAACTGCGTTACCATCCATCGACAAGAGTTATTAATGAAACTGATACTCTCCGTCCTTCTCAAGAGTTGAGAGTGCCTCGACGTAATGAGAGGGTTATTCAACAGCCTGACCGATACATGGATTTAACTGAAACTCAAGTCATCATACCTGATGATGGCTTAGAGGATCCATTAACTTTCAAACAAGCAATGGATGATGTGGACAAAAAGCAGTGGATTAAAGTCATGGATCTTGAAATGGAGTCAAGGTACTTCAATTCAGTCTGGGACCTTGTAGATCAACCAGAAGGGGTAAAATCCATCGGTTGTAAGTGGATCTACAAGAGAAAACGAGACCAAGCTGGAAAGGTATAGACCTATAAAGCTAGGCTTGTGGCAAAAGGATTTACCCAAATAGGGGGGATGGACTATGAAGAACCTTCTCTCCAGTTGCCATGATAAAGTCAATTAGAATACTCTTATCCATAGTTACATTTTATGATTATGAAATCTGGCAAATGGATGTCATGTTGGGATTGATGTCCTAATTCTTCTGGTGGTCTCGTAGTTTGTAAACACTCTGTAAACATATTGTTATTAATAAAATAAGTGTTATTTTATAAGCATTTACTAAATCCAATAAACTAAGATCCGAGGTTATGTAACTTAATCATGTGTGTGGAGGCATACAAGTGGATCATGCCTTAAGTAATAACCTAAATGGTCTGTAGTATAAGGATAAAGGAGGAATACCTTATCTTGGAGGAGATCCAAGTAGTGAGTGGTGAGAGGACTTGCTATACAATGGGATACGATCGACATAAAGACACAAGGATGTGTGAATAAAAGTGGAAATAGTGTTTCAGTGCATAAGGACATCAATGATTAGACTTGAGTGACGAAGGCACGCTAGTTTCAGCTGGTAAGATTAAAATCATATGAGTAGATGCGCTACTGAGAGTAGCAGATGGAGAAGATGCGCTTAACAAAACATAACGCAATCGGGAGTAGCGTATTAGTGGAAGTTGTTTCATTAAAAAAGGCATCAGAATCTCCTGACGTTAAGACAGTTGCTCCGAGGCGCGGCTTTGGGTATATTTGGTAAAATGGGACTCGAATCCGACTTCCCATGACAAAACATTCGAGGAATCGAGTTATGCGCATATAGCAATTTGCACACGTAACATTCAATCGATTGGGCCAGTTGATCGCAAGATAAAATTTCGAGGTTTGTGGGGCACAATAAGAGGTCAGTATTTCTTTCTGTGGACGGTTTCAAGCTTATGCCTATCATTGGGTGTAGGTATTGATGAAGAGCCAATGCCAGAAGTTCATGGCTGCCATAAACGTCAGATTTTGAGGTTGCTCCTCAAAGATTCCCACACTGCCCTGAGCTCCCATTGAAGAGGCCTATCATTGTTTTTTAAATACGCCGCAGCAACCCAAGCCAAAGAACAGCGCAAAGATGACAAAGGGAAGGGGAAAGTCCAAAACTCACCAACGCAAGAACCAGAAGCCTTGGATCCTTTGCCTTTGATAATTCGCCTCCAAAGCCTCCTGCACAATCTTCTTCTTCACTTCCCGAGCATTTCACCAACCTTCTCCTTGCCTCTAATTTCCCACGCATATCTAGTAGCTCCATTCTTACTTTCATCATTCATCATCGCAACTTCCCTTCTACTGTCGAATGTTGATGACCCATGCGATCTGGGTGAAGGCACTTCCGCCCAACCCCAAAATGTCGATGGCGAAACATCACAGGCATCTACCATTGCTCCTTAGCTATTGGAACTAGCCGATATGCGAGCTCTTCTTGCCCAACAAAAAGAACTCTTCTCCCAACAACAGGCCTTCTTCTGCTAGAGAATAGATGCAGTAAACGAGCAAGTAGAAATTTACAACGCAGTGCTGCCATGACAAGCAGGTGATTATCAATATTCAATGCAACATCTTCTACGAATCCACTTGAATAGAGGCACTAGCAGAGCGCAACCATAAGTACTTCAATTTTTGACAGCATATCTTCATGGTCCCATGGTGTCTCCAATCTCCAACAAAATCTACACTTTGAAGAAGCTCCTCGCGCACTCAACAAATCCTCCACCAGAACTCCTCCTCCTCAATAACTTTATATTCTTTTTTATATTTGCGGTCATTCCTTTATTTTATAACTATCATTATTTTCTAGGTAAATAAGCTGATTCTTTGATTCTTTGTACACGATAAAAGTTCTATATTGCATTAATTGTAATTTCTTGTATACTTTGTTAATTTTTAATAACAACTAAGTAACAATCTTTCTAAGTATGCGATAGCCTCTTCTTTATCATCCTTTGTCAATTCTTGCGATGTTTCTGATCTTTTTTTTGCGTTATTCATTGCGTTGCCATGATGTCTCAATATGCATACACTTAGTAAAATTTCCCGTACATTGTATTTTCTAACTAACACTTAGTTAATTTCGTAGCTTAAGCACTGATTTAACTTTTATCCTTTCAAAATTCTGCTCAAAACTTCTTTTGACATTTTGTCTAAGTGTTTGTCTATTCTGTCCCACACGCAATGAGACCTTGCGCATCTTAAATTTGGGGGTTGGGGAAGGTCTGAGCAGATGATGATTCAAGTGATGCGATCGTTAAAAAAATGTGTTCATTATTATTCAAAAAAAAAATTCATACAAAACTCCAATATCAGCGCAAGGGAAATCCCAAAACAATCCCAGCCTGAGTTGTGAAAGGGAGCCTGCTCGTAGTTGGATTGTTCGCATGACACCCGTGGGAGCAAGCCAAAACGAAGGTGGCGGTTTCCAAGAAAGACGCAATATGAAAGGAGAAAAAAATAAGAAAGAAGAAAATAAAAAATTATAGAGACAATTCCTCTGAAATTCAGAGCTAAAGTTGAGATGGGCAACAACACGTAGTTGGATGTTGCGAATGACACCCGTGGAACAAACCAAAAACAAAGAGTTAACCATGATCAGCAGTCTCTAAATGAATGAGCAAATTTGACCACCGCATCAAGACACATCAAGTTGTTTTTGCAAGAAGAGGTAAACATCTTTTAAACGAGAAAAGCATTTTTGAGCAGAGATTTGTTGTATAAAACAAGTAGAGGCTTGTTATGAATTACCAAGGATAGAAAGAAATTGCGATGTTAATTAATGTGCCTAGGTGGAGCATTCGAAGCAACCAATCGACGCAAAAATTTAGGATAGGAATTGAAATCATATTGCCTTAGTAGAAGAATATATTGAGGACAAGCATATATCTAAAATTTGGGGGTGTGATAACTTGTAGAAAATACAAGTTATTTATCCTATTTTATTTAGATATTGCGTCCAAAAAAAAAGAAAGTTGCGTCAATTGTATGAAAATTGGCTAAGAAATGCGAGAATTATAATTGTCGTCAATACACCCATTGACACCAATTGCGCATGGTAGAAAGAATATTTCAAGTCTATTTGCAGGAAATTCAAGTCACCACATACGTTCAAGGCTCAAGATAAAAAGAACAACGCATCTACGTCGCATTGCGCCCATAATCCAGGAATGAATAGACGATCAACGCAATGACGGCGCATTGCGACAATCGATCAAGAACGCTAAGTGATCAACGCAATCTCAACAGCATGCGGGCAAACCATCGAAGATGTACAGAGCAACCAAATGCGGAGGATTTTCCGACGTGTTGTACAGCTGACCGTTGTGCATTTCTGACGGGATTGATTGCGTACAGAAGAAATATTCATTCACCCTTCAGGAGCTGCTATACAATAAAATGGGGACACAAGGTCAGAAAGTCAAAGCTTAGCCTATAAATAGCTCCGGTCATTCCACTGAAAAAACATGCTTGAATAAAGAAAGAAATTTATATACTGATCTGAGAGAGAGACTAGTTGAGGGACTAATCAGAGTAGATCCGGGAAAGATTAAGAGACAAGGATGAGAGGTGAGTCTCCAGGAAAGAATCCTTTCGATCCCCGCCATTGAAGCTCTGTACGAAGGTCACTTCTACCAGAAGAGCAAGCCTGAGAGGGAAGCTCTTCTTTCATTCATTCCACACCGACAAGTAAAACCACCATCCAGATGTATGTCAAGACGTTTGACACTCTTCTGTATTTGTTTCTATCTCTTTTCATCACTTGTACTATCTTCTTAACCTCTATCATTCACACGATGTATCAGACGCTTAATGTAGTATTAAATGTTATGATCATTTCATTATCATCTCTTTGTCTATTTCATTCCTCCATGTTTCATTTTCTCCATGACGTTTTTCTTAATCCTTGGTAATATAGTAGAATTAAGCAAGTAAATTAATTGTAACAAGGAATAATTAATGTTTAGCTAAGGCAGTTTGATGACATCTTCACCTGTGAAGCAGAAGTGAAGATGCCATTCGCCTATGAGAGAGAGGTTAGGAAGAATGCGTTAACTAAAAGCGAGGAGTACTTTCCAAAAAGATGGAAGCAACCTTGCGCGTCATTACATTCATCCTGTTTCACCATAGAGAATGTGGGAACGGGTCCGATCACCGAGAGGTGTACGCAAGGGAAAACGGAACCTAGTTACTCTTTAACGAATTAATTAACTTGTGAATATTTTTACTAGTTATCCTTTCTATTTCTAATCATCCATAAAGACTTGCCATCCATACCATGATCCTTTGTATAAACTTCACAGTCAGTCTTGAAACTCAGCATCACTGTATATCATGTATCTTGTAATCTTGCATTCACGTTAGCTTAGGTTTATTTTCATCGTAATTTATTTTATTAACGCAACTTTAGTTTATCTGTATAATTTTTCTTTACCGCAATTTACTTTCCTGTACACACACATTCTTTATTAATTGTAAACACGGTCGCATGTATCACAAATGTAACACATTAACGACAACAATCCCTGGTTCGGACTCGATTACTCGAGAAACTTGCGTTGGAACTTATACTTGGTTTCACGCGCAAAGGAAAACTTGTGACAACGAGATAACAATACTACAAGCCATTGCATTAATAACGCATACATCTAGAAGTAGTATCGCATAAAGTGTATATAAGCCATAACACAACATCCACACTCTATCTCCATCTTTCCAAGTCTCAAAATTTATGGCAACTTGAGCTTGTATGATTCACATTCATCATTGTCCATCTCCACACTGCTTAAACCATAATATAAATTTTGCGTACCAATTTATGGCACTGTTAGCCGGGGATTGGTAACAGTTATTGTTGAGTATGTTTGTGATATTTTCAGGACGATCTCTTTGTACTGACTGTTTATCGCGAAGAGTAGTTTGACGGTTTATGAGTACTGAACCGATCCAGAATTCGAAGCTGCCTGGAGATCGAGCATACATTTCGTGCAAGGGCACTTCAGATAGAACAAGGCGAAAGAGAGCCAACATGGTAGAAAACAATAATAATGAGGAACCCAAAGTAAATCAGAGGGTGGGTCGGCCAGCGCAAGATCTCGTTTCCTTGCTGCTGACTGCAACATTCCAATGAGGAACTACGCGACGCTTAATCTGTGATGATTTTTTGACCTGGAATTTCAAGGTCATTAGTTGAGGAGAACGCAAGATTCGAGATAAAACTGGTCATGCTTCAAATGATTCAGAAAGGGCAATTTGGTGGTCTGCAAGGTGAAGACCACAATGCCCATTTGACCAGTTTTTGTTGAGATGTGCGGTAACTTCTCCATACTGGCGTTACCCTTCAGAAGGTATCAGGCTTTTACCTCTTCCCTTACAACCTTGAGGGATGAAGCTAAGAGGTAGGCTCATTACTGGAACCACAATGAAATCACTTCATGGGATCAGTTGGTTAAACGATTTATGAGAAGTTCTTCCCTCCGGCAGTCAACGCCAAGAAGACGAAAGGATGTGCTGAACTTTGAGCAGTATGGATAACGAGACCCTAAAACCTCTGGGTGCGATTCAGAAGTTTGGTGAAGAATTGTCTGCATATCGGGATACCCACTTGCGTTTTGACTGGAAACGTTCTATAATGGCCTGAACAGATTAACGAAAACTGTTGCCGATGCCCTAGAGGTTTTGGATAAAACGTACACCGAAGCCAAGGTCATCCTTGACTGCATCTCACAAGAATATGGATGACTGGGTTGATGAGGGTACGGAGGAAGAGGTTCCGAGAGAGGAAGAAATGATACTGCCATTGTGCCTGCGGAGACAATGACAACCTCGGCTGCCCAGATGGCATGCATATTCATTGGACCCCAAGGTATGAATGTACTAACTCTAAGGGCTCTTTGGCTCGATAACCTTTTCCCAGTAAAAGGTCTTTTAGTCCATCTTGTCAAAAGGCATTACTTGCACACAGGTAAAGAATTTTCCTCTAACCTCGCTTAGAAGTCCATTCTTCACCAAACTCTCAATCTTATTGAGATTGATGTGCCCTAATTGAAAGTGCCAAAGTGGGCATTTCCTTAGGAAAAACTTTAAGTCATTTATTTTGAGTTACGACAGTTTTAAATCTCTATGTATAGAGGGAATTTATTGCTAACGATCTTAACACATACAAATTGTTTTTCCAGTTTAGTTGAACATATCTCAATACCAAACTTTCAGAATAAAACACTTTATTCACCGAAAAAGTTGAGAGTATATTTACATTTCAATTCAAGCACTTTACAGAAATTAAAGTTCCTTTTTAACTCAGGAATATAGAAGAAGGAGTGAATTTCGCCTTGTGTAGCTGAGTTTCTCAGCTCTCTTAATCAGACGAAATCCCCAAAATGGTAGGCTTGTTGAGTTGGAAATCTAGCCACTCTCATCCATACAAATCAATAAGGATGCGCCTCATAAGGCAAGAAGTTCCAACTCAATTCAGGATTAAGGTCAATATCACCTATGGTCATCCTAGTGAAATGTAAGTCTCAATATGAATGATGTTTATATAAAGAACGAATCTTTCGTGGTCTGGTCTATACAAACCTTTGTATAGGTACCCCAGCTCGCATGTCTCCACATGTAAAATGTCAGGATCAGACCATTTGTAGCACTTTACAACACTTGGAACATCTAACAAAACAGTCGTATCCGTATGTGTCAA
>NC_052358.1:58395830-58408885 GCF_009727055.1 Benincasa hispida
AAGTTCTTTTAACTCAGAACTAATGAGAAAGAGTGAATTTCGCCTTGTGTAGCGAGTTTCTCAGCTCTCTAATCAGACGAATCCCCAAAATGGTAGGCTTGTTGAGTTGGAAAATTTCTGTAAAGTGCTTGATTGAATGTAAATATACTCTCAACTTTTCGGTGAATAAAGTGTTTATTCTGAAAGTTGGTATTGAGATATGTTCAACTAAACTGGAAAACAATTTGTATGTGTTAAGATCGTTAGCAATAAATTCCCTCTATAACATAGAGATGTTTAAAACTGTCGTAACTCAAAATAAATGACTTAAAGTTTCTCCTAAGGAAAATGCCCAACTTTGGCACTTTCAATTAGGGCACATCAATCTCAATAAGATTGAGAGGTTGGTGAAGAATGGACTTCTAAGCGAGTTAGAGGAAAATTCTTTACCTGTGTGCAAGTAATGCCTTGTGACAAGATGA
Source organism: Benincasa hispida (assembly GCF_009727055.1). Classification (NCBI taxonomy): domain Eukaryota; kingdom Viridiplantae; phylum Streptophyta; class Magnoliopsida; order Cucurbitales; family Cucurbitaceae; genus Benincasa; species Benincasa hispida. The sequence goes on from NC_052358.1 coordinate 58,396,292, forward strand.
CTAAAAGACCTTTTACTGGAAAAGGTTATCGAGCCAAAGAGCCCTTAGAGTTAGTACATTCATACCTTGGTGGTCCAATGAATATGCATGCCATCTGGGCAGCCGAGGTTGTCATTGTCTCCGCAGGCACAATGGCAGTATCATTTCTTCCTCTCTCGGAACCTCTTCCTCCGTACCCGTCATCAACCCAGTCATCCATATTCTGTGAGATGCAGTCAAGGATGACCTTGGCTTCGGTGTACGTTTTATCCATAAAACCTTCTAGGGCATCAGCAACAGTTTTCGTTAATCTGTTCAGGCCATTATAGAACGTTTCCATCAAAACGCAAGTGGGTATCCCGATATGCAGACAATTCTTCACCAAACTTCTGAATCGCACCCAGGAGGTGCTTAGGGTCTCGTTATCCATCTGCTCAAAGTTCAGCACATCCTTTCGTCTTCTTGCGTTGACTGCCGGAGGGAAGAACTTCTTCATAAATCGTTTAACCAACTGATCCCATGAAGTGATTTCATTTGGTTCCAGTGAATGAGCCTACCTCTTAGCTTCATCCCTCAAGGTGTAAGGGAAGAGGTAAAGCCTGATACCTTCTGGGGTAACGCCAGGTATGGAGAAGTTACCGCACATCTCAACAAAACTGGTCAAATGGGCATGTGGGTCTTCACCTTGCAGACCACCAAATTGCCCCGTATTCTGAATCATTTGAAGCATGACCAGTTTAATCTCGAATCTTGCGTTCTCCTCAACTAATGACCTTGAAATTCCAGGCAAAAAATCATACAGATTAAGCGTCGCGTAGTTCCTCATTGGAATGTTGCAGTCAGCAGCAAGGAAAACGAGATCTTGCGCTGGCCGACCCACCTCTTGATTTACTTTGGGTTCCTCATTATTATTGTTTTCTACCATGTTGGCTCTCTTTCGCCTTGTTCTATTCTGTCTTTAAAAGTTTGCACCTTCCTACAGCCCCGTTTTCACTTGTAAATCCATTTATAACCAGTTAGGTCTTACCCATTAGGCTTGATCTACAGATCCCATCATTTGAGTTGAATACAGTCGAATCCAGTCGATGAGAGTCATGGCTTTGACCCATTCATCCTAGGTCAACACCCTCATTGCGCCTTTTTATAGGACAACGATCCTCAACGATCGCCATCTACACCATAGCTAAGATTTTCGTGAAAACCCCCAATAGTGATCAGGGGGTTCATAAACCCTCCCACTGCATAGAAGTTCCCTGCAACTCTTGAGGTGAAACTACCAGATGAACTATCATCAAAATTCTGGTTGATGAAGCAAGTCCTTCAATAACTCTTGTTTGATAGTTCAGTAGTTTTCTTTGGCAAGAGCTCACTTTTAACACGACTATTATACACACGTGGACTTGTAGGCTCCCTGATATGATTCCTCCTCCAGGAAAGTTAGCAATTTCGTTGGAAACAAACGCGTTTGTTTCGGATGGATCATAAAAGTAACCTTCCTCGGTACCTTTGGGTAGACTCCCAAAAGAGGCACAACCATTCGATCGTGATTCCAATATCATTCGGAATATTTCCTCAAGGCACATGATGTTTGGGCAACGGCCCATATCGGAACGTGATGAAACTAGCTTTACCCCATTTCCACAACTCCCAAGGTATTCTTGCAACACTTCTTTAAGAAGAAGCACACTTGAGAATGTTTATACCGCAGTCATCCATTACGGAAAAACCCAAAGCGAGTCTGTAGGAAGCGAACTTCATTATCGAACGAACCATGTCCAATAAGGTATTTGTTTCTTCCTTTCTACTACAACCATTCACTAAGGTGTAACCCAATGCGAGACGATGGGAAACGGTTCCATGTGACTAATAAAATAATCCTGGGAACTCAGAATCCAAAAACTCTCCACCATCGACATCTAATCCAAATGTTTTTATTCGTATCCAAAGGCATTCTCACTTCGGCCTTAAATAATTTTGAACTTTTCAAAAATTCAGACTTTTGTTGCATCAGATAACATACCCATATCATTGGTAATCATCAGTAAAACTGATTAAAGTATCTCATAAGCCTCCTCGAGCATCCCACATTTCATAAACTACCAAGGCTCGAATGCTACTAATTCAAAAGGCTCATTTTGCGCCTCAAACCCTTTCCAGAAAAGGTCATTTAATCAGTCTTGCCTTCAAAGCAAATTTGCACCACTGGTTAAAGAATCTTTTCCTGCTAACTCATTAAAGACATGGTTCGTTCCCTGATGAGCTACGTCTGGAAGAAACTCTATATATCAAGAGTCCGTATGAGCGGAAGTGGATCTTTCCAATTCATTGTGACAGAATTACCGTAATACATTTCAAACATACTCGTTCATAATGCTAAAGAGATCAAGGAATAACTCCATCACAATCGACACTCTTCCCTCCACCACCACGGTCTAAAGGCCCAACCATCTACCATTGAACAATTCCCACTCGGATCAAAGGGAAACGAGAAGAAAACATCACTCAGAAGCCTCCACCTCCTTCTTGAGTGAGAATCCAAAGTGTGCCGCTTTAGTTCGAGATTTGGACTAAAGAGGGAAAGGAGGAAAAGAGACCGATTAACACAACGAATCCAAAGGCAAGCTGCCCACACATGGTCCGTCTATCGCATAACAGATGCTTGATGTTTAGGTGAAGTATACGATGTGGTAGAAAAAAGTAAGTGATCGTCTAAACATCGTATAGAAAAGGTCAAGTGATCATTAAAGATTTGATCGTGTTAGGAAAGGGGTGGACCGATCGTCCGGAACGGACCGCGTAGGAAAAAACTAAGCGATTGTCTATACGATTCATTAGTAAATACCGGAGCTAAATGATCGCTTAGGTAAAAAGGTAAATGATCGTTTAGATCAATAGCGCATGAGTTGGTGTAATCGGTATGCGACGCTTAGCATATCGTTATGTAACGATCGTGTAGTCACTCATCATATAGCATGATTTTCTAAACGATGGACACTATCTTTTTCACAATATCTGCGCAGCCGAGGATCAACACACCGTCTGCTATTATAATGCACTCATCCGTTAATTGTAGAATAGAAGAGGTGCCTTTCCATTCCTATCATAAACCATCCAAATGAATATAATCTTATCACTATTCAAATAAATTAATATCATGATATTAATTATAATTATTTTCCTCTACAAGATATAAATCGTATTATATTCCAATTTCTCAAAGTTAATGATCTTATACATAAATACTATTCATATTTAATAACTGTTTAATTTTATCATATTTAATCGAACTCCTCTTGTCAATTTGAACATTTTAAGCGACCAAAAAACTGATTCTCAACTTGTATCCAACGCTACCAGGGACTTGGACCGATGGCTCGAAGTTCAATGATGCGTGACAGCTGACTAACTCTTTAGTCACGATATCCACCATCCGTTAACTTCAGGCATTCCACTAAAAACCGACCAAACTGGCTCTTCTTGCCATATGATATATTTCTATGTCCATTGGATATTTTAAAAAAAACCAAATTTCATCAGTATGCTATGACCCTTCACAGACGTCGTAATTACAGGGCAGGCCAATTACTTTGTCCTTAATTAACATCATTCCTCCTTAAGTACCACTAATCCCTCTAATGACAATACAACATTAGTCCTACTAGTGTGTTTGAACACCTCTCGAGCCATGAGATGGTTGCGCGGCGGCCATCGTGCAGCCCTCTGGATCAGCCCTTAAGAGAGCAACTAATGTCTTTGTACCCCTACTTTGGGAAGAAGTGAACTCCATCATGGAGCTGGTTCCCACGCTCCCAAAATTAGACGATATCCCCAAATGGTAGTGTTTCAGCGTTCTGCATCACACCTCAGATCAAAGAACACCCTCAATGGCAGGGAGTTCCCAACTAGTCAGGATTGAGTCACTGTTACCTATGGTGATCTAGTAAAAGTTGGAATCTCAGTCATGAACCTGTTATATGAAAGACATTAACACTTCGAGTCAAGTCTTATACAAAAACTCGTTTGTATAGGACGCCCCCGCTATCATGTCCACTACACGAAATCAGGATCAGACATCTATGACAAAATCAAACTTTGTTCCTAATTCCACAAAGCGGGCGATCTGTAGTGTGTATCAGATAGGTTTCCCTCATATATCCATATACTTACAAACTATTTTTGTTTGTCAACTTAGACATTGATCAACTTGTATGTACTATATCATACTAATACATCAAGACAACCAGGGATATTAAGTTTATTGTTTTGTTTAAAATGAAAAATACTAAATGTGCAAAGGTCAAGTAGTGAAGTAAATATCATTTATTAATACCATCACAAGTGTTTCGTACAAATTGTTTACAAAAACTACAGACACGAGACTTATAGGGCACAAAACCCAACAAATGGCCAGTTACCAAGTTCCTTTTGGGGTTATGCAGTTCAGACTGTAGTATATATTTTTGAAACTAGTTCCCTCGAAAAGTGTTTCTGAAACACCTTACGAGCTCTGGAGATGACATAAAAGTAGTTTACATCCTTCGCATATGGGATTGAGGAACTCTTATACAAAGTTACCTCTGAGCGAAAGCGGATCTTTCTTAAAGACATTGTGTAGAATCACCACCATTCACATTCAAACAAACAGATATTGTTCATACTGTAATACGGCATGCTTTAAGATTAACACAAGAGAACAAGTAAACTTACAGTTGAAGACTCTTTCTTCTTGACAAATCTTACTCTCTCCCGAACGGATTTGCTCTGCTCTCGCTGGAACGTAAGCTATCGTTCAGGCAAAACTCCAGTCGTCATACACGAACCGCCTCCACACCCGAACAGACGAAGATGGGACGACGACCACCACTTGAAAAGACCTTAGTATTCTCGGTGTGAGAATCCAAAGATGGGATTTGTTCAATTTGTAGAGAGAGGAGAAAGTATATGAATACACGATCAACAAGGTGGAGAGTTGGACTATCGTATAGACAAAATGCTCATGAGATAATTTCTATGTTCCATCGGATTAATAACCAATCAACAGTACATAACCCTTCATAGATGCTCGTAAGTACAGCTGGGTCAATTTATCGTTTTTGCCCTGTTAGTTACATCTAACCCCTTTAAGTACACTAATCCTTTAATGAACAGTACAACATATCCTTACTATGTGTGGACACCTTGGCCATGGTGAGAAGATGTGTGGCGCCACATCGTTCAAGCATCGAGATCAGCCCTTAAGGAGTAATCTATCTACTTACCCCTGCTTCGAAGAAGAAGTGAATTTCTCTTGTTGTAGTGAGTTCCCAGCCCTAAAATCAGATGAATCCCCAAATGTAGTTTGAGTCGGTGACCTAGGCCATCGCACCAGCAAATCAAAGGACCACCCTCAAAGGAAAATTCCAACTCATTAGGAATGAGTCATGTGACCTATTGGTCATCCTAGTGAAGTGAGTCCTCTGTCATGAACGACGTTATTATAACGAGACTGTTAAGGCACTTCGTGGTTAGTTTATTACCAAACTCTTTGTTATGATGTCTTCTCGCATGTCCCCACACGAATGATCCAGGATTAGACCTCTTGTAGCAATTTACAAACAACTTATAACTATTCCACAAAGCAGTCGTATCCGTAGTGTTTACCAGGATTCAAGGTTCCCCTCCTTGATCCACTATTACTCGACCATTTGGTTATCACTTAAGACTTGATTTTCTATAGCCAAGCATAACATGCTTAGTTTACGATAATGCAACCAGATTTTAGTTTAATGGTTTGTGGTAAAGGCAAATAAAACACTAATGTTCGAAGATAGTAGTTAAGTAGATATTATATATTATTACATCACAAGCATTCGTAAAATTGTGTTTACAAACACCAGGACATGAACTTTAAGGCATCATTCTCAACAGGGAGCCCAATACCATGTTGGTACAAAATCTAAAAAACTGAAACCCCGTTAAAACGTTATGTCTATTTATATGCTATCCTAAAGAGGACAAAAGTGGTCTATTTTTATGATCCTCGGAAGATTAAAGTATTTGTATTCACAAAATGCAACTCTAGAGGAAAACCATATCAAGAATCGCCAACTCGCAGTAGCTAATAAATAGATAAATGACTAGAGAAATAGATCGCGCAGTCCATTGATAAACTTGTAGAAATACAAGTTATTTATGCCACCTTATCTAGATATACGCCAAAGTTAGTGAATATACGTGATTGGATGAAAATTAGCTTAGTATTTACGAATAATACAAGTGTTGCAGTTACACCCACAACACCATAAAAGATGGAGACAAGCCGAATTACTCTGTTTTGTAGGAGATCAAGTCATCGTTTGCCGTCAAGTCATGAGAAAACTGATCAACGCATCTCTGCCACATTGTGCCCATCAATCAACAATGAAGAGACGATTACGCGAATGACGATATGCAATGCCGATTAGTTGAATCCAGAGCTATGTTTCAACCGCATGCGATAATAAAAAACAACCACCGCATGCGAATCCATGATGTGAAAGATGCAGATGAGCAATGCAAAAGTGAGAGGATTGAGACACGTGTACAAAAACTAAAACGCTTGTGCCGACCTTGACGGTCGATTGCATAACAGACAGGAATAATATCCCTTTATCTTCAAATTATCATTAACAATCAGTACGGGGACACAAGGGCCCGGAGTCAAATCCTGCACTATAAATACCCCATCAATTTCAGAGAAAAAGAATGTTAGGATACGGGGGTAAATTGCTGCAAAACGTTAAGAGAAAAGGTTGAGTGATGCTTAAGTGAAGAAATTCGAGAAGAAGACGACGATAAGGCCGAGAGGTGAATCTCAGATTCTAATCTGTCAAACACCCGATTGGAAGCTTTGTGCAAAATCTCTAACTAACCGGTGGAGCAAGCCTGAAGAGACAGCTCTTCCGCTACCATCAAATCCATCCTATTGCAAGCAGATCTCCATCGAAATCATGCCAAGGACATTGGCACTTGTTTGTATCTGTTCCATCTCTTTCATCATTGTATTTCATATTCCTTTATCTTCTTCATCACACACCATGTATCAAAGCTTAATAGAGATATTAAATGTTTCGATTGAAGCTTTACTTTATCATCTTTCTGTTATTTACGTTCACCCATTCAACTCACGTTTTCTTCATGATGCTTCTTAATTCCTTGATAAGAAATATGAATTAACCAAACTTAAATCTGTTTAAAAGATATAAAATGGTTTACTAAGCATGCTAGGAATGGCATCTTCACCTGTTAGAGCAGAAGTGAAGATGTCATTCTGATCTATCAGAACAGATTAGAAAATGTGATTACTAAAGCGATAGTACTTCCAGACAGGAAGCAACCTTGCAGTTCATTATTTAGTCTCGTTTCACCACAGACATAGTGGAACGTGGCCGATCACTGAAAGGTGTATTGCCAAGAGAAGAGCGAAATCAAACATTTGTAGCTTCAACGTAATAAGAACTTGCATTTGTTTATATTATTGTCTTTTCTCTTTCTATTCTGTTCAGGAAAGACTTGCCGCCTCCATTCCACGTCTTTGCACAACTTTCACAGCCAGCCTGACCCCACATCTTGTACCATGAAGCATGTACCTCTGTATCATCTAGCTTAGGTTTATGTTTATTTCATTATTATCGCACTTTACTGCCTTTACTTTATTTATCGCAATTTTATATACCTGTACAGACACATTTTTAAAGATTGAAAACCTGCTCGCATAAATCATAACATACCACAATTAACCTAATCAGTCCCCCGTGTTCGACCTCGAAATCCACTGAGAAACTTGCGGTGCGAATTACACTTGGTTCTTATCGTAAGAAAAACTTGTGACAACACATGGCTACTACGTGAAAACCCATCATTAACGCAATCTAGCAGTAGATCGCATCAATTTCGGCATAAGAACATCTATAATCATATCTATAAAAAAAACTGCGTATACCAACATCCATCGACAAAGAGTTATTAATTGAAACTGATACTCTCCGTCCTTCTCAGAGTTGAAGAGTGCCCCGACGTATGAGAGTCTATTCAAACAAGCCTGACCCGATAACATGGATTTACTGAAAATCAAGTCATCATACCTGATGCATGGCTTAGAGGATCCATTAACTTTCAAACAAGCAATGAATGATGATGGACAAAAACAGTGGATTAAAGTCATGTATCTTGAAATGGAGTCAAGTACTTCAATTCAGTCTGGGACCTTAGTAGATCAACCGAAGGGGTAAAATCCATCGGTTTAAGGGCATCTACAAGAGAAACGAGACCAAGCTGAGAAGATAGACCTATAAAGCTGGCTTATGTGGGCAAAAGGATTTACCAAATAGGGGCGGATGGACAGTTGGAAGAATCCTTTCTCTCCAGTTGCCATGATAAATGTCAATGTAGAATATCCTTATCCATGAAGTTATACATTTTATGATATTGAACATCTGGCAATGATGTCACGTGTTGCGATTGAATGTCTAATTCTTCTGGTGGTCGTAGTTTGTAAAACCACTCTGTGAAACTATTGTTATTAATAAAGATAAGTGTATATTTATATATGCATTTACTGAAGAATCCAATAAACACAGCATGCCAGACGTATTGAGTAACTTATACATGTGCTGTAGGCCATACAATGTTGGAAATCATCGCGCGTTAAGAAATATAAACCTAATATGGTCTGTAGTATAAAGGATTAAGGAGGAATACCTTATCTTGTTGACACGATGACTGGTACTGACTACACGTCTTCTGTAGAATGGTTACCAAGTGTTGTTAAAGTGCTTACAAATTGGTCTGATCCTGACCTTCATGTGCTGACATGACTCGAAGCTGGGGTAATCGCCTATACAAAGAGTTCTTGTTATCAGACCTAGCACCAACGAAAATGATTCGTGCTCTTTCATTATAACATCATTATATGTATGACTTACATTTCACTAGGTGACCATTAGGTGGATGATTACCCTTAATCCTGAATGAGTTGGGATACTACTTCTGCTCTATGAGGCGATCCTCATATCGATTTGGTATGGAATGAAGAGTGGCTAGATTTTCCAACTCAAAAGCCCTACCATTTTGGGGATTCGTCTGATTATAGAGAGCTGAGAAACTCGCTCACAGGCAGATTCATGTCCTTCTTCTATAGTTCCTAGTTAAAAAGAACTTTAATTTCTTGTAAGTGCTTGTTGAATGTAAAATATACCTCACTTCGGTGAATAAAGTGGTTTATTCTGAAAGTTGGTATTGCAAGATGGAGTTGTTCAACTAAACTGGAACGACCATTGTATGTGTTTAAAGGATCGTTAGCAATAAATTCCCTGCATATAACATAGAGAAGTTTAACAAATGTCGTAAACTCCAAAAATAAAATGAACTTAAAGTTTCTCCTAAAGGAAACTGACCTTCAACTTTGCCACTTTAATTAGGGCAGCATCAAGTCTCACATAAGATTGAGCAGGCTTGGTGAAGAATGGACTTCTAACGAGTTTAGAGGAAAATTCATTCCTTACTGTGTGCAACGTAATGCCATTTTTGACAGTATGGACTAAAAGACCCTATTTTACTGTGGAAAAAGGTTATCGTAGCCAAAGTAGCGCCTTTAGAGTTAGAAATACTCATACTCTTGGGTCCAATGAATATGCCATGCCATTCTGGGGCGAGCAGCCGAGGTTGTCATTGTCTCCACCTTGCAGGCCACATATGGCACAGTGATCTATTTTCTATTCTCTCTTCTTCGGAAACCATTCTTCCTCGTACCCTTCATCAACCCACATCCCATATTCTGTGAGATAGATCAGTTCAAGGATGACCTTTTGGTCATTCGGTGTATACGTTTTATCCAAAGACCTTCTTAGGGCACTTTGTATCATGCGAATTCAGTTTCTTCGTATAATCTGTTCAAATATTGCAGCCATATAATAGATACGTTTCCATCAAAACAACTGCAATTGAGGTATTCCCAGTATTGCCAAGGACAGATTCTTACACCAAAACTTTTCATGAAGGCGCATCCCAGAGGGTGTTGGGCGTCTCGGTTATCCATCTCTTCAAGTTCAGTACACATCCTTTTCGTCTTTCTTTGCGTTGACTGCCCGAGGGAAGAACTTCTGTCATAAATCGTTTAACACAACTTGATCCCCATGAAGTGATTCATTATGGTTCAGTTGAATGAGCCTACCTCTTAGCTTCCATACCCTCAAGGTGTAAGGAGAGGTAACGACCTTGTATCACCCTCTGAGCAGGTAACGCCGAGTGATATGAGATAAAGTTACCCCATGCTACATATCAACAAACTGGTCAAATGGGCATATGTGGGTCTTGCACCATTGGCAAGACGCACCAAATTTGCCATCCGTATTCTGAATCATTTGAAGCATGACCAGTTTAATCGTCGAATCTTGCGTTCTCCCCTCAACTAATGACCTTTGAATCCTAGGCAAATAAAAATCATCACAGATTAAGCGTCGCGTATTCCTCATTGGAATGTTGCAGTCAGCAGGCAAGGAAAACGAGATATCTTGCGCTGGCCGAACCCACCTCTGTGTATTACTTTGGGTTCCTCATTATTATTGTTTTTCTAACCATGTTGGCTTCTCTTTCCCTTGTTCTAATTCTGAAGTGCCCTTTGCACGAAATGTATGTCGATCTCCAGGGCAAAGCTCGAATTCTGGATTCGGTCCAGTACTCATAAACCGTCAAACTCTCTTCGCGATAAACAGTCAGGTACGAAAGAATACGTCTGAAAATATACACAACATACTCAACAAACTGTTACCAATACCCGGCAACAGTGCATAAATTCTGGTACGCAATTTATATTATGTTTACAGCATGTGTGGAGATGAACAATGCATGAATGTGAATCTAACAAGCTCAAGTGTGCCAATATACACATTATTGAAAGACTGTGGTATAGATGTGAGATAGAGTGTTTGGGATGTTAGTTTAGATGGCTTATATATTATACTTTTATGCGAGATCTTACTACTTCATAGATGTATGCGTTATTAAATGCAATGTGCTTGTATAGTTAATGTTTGTTGAATGCCGTTGTCCAGCAAGTTTCCTATGCCGTGAACCATAGATAATAAGCAGTGTCAACGCAAGATTTCTCAGAGTAATCGAAGTATCCGACTACAACAGGGATTGTGTCCGTTAAATGTGCGTGTTACATTTGTGATACAGCCGACCTTACGGGATTATTACTAATTAATAAAGAATGTGTGTGTACAGGAAAAGCTAATATTGCAGGTAAAGAAAAACATAATACAGATAAACTAAATTGCGTTAATAAAATAAATTACATTGAAAATAAAACTCTATTAGCTAAACGTATATGCAAAGATTAACAAGATACATGATATACATGATGCCTATAAGAGTTCACAGACCTAGCACCTGTGAAGTTTATACAAAGGATCAGTATGGATGGCAAAGTCTTTATGGATGATTTAGAAATGAAAGGATAACTAGTAAAAATATTCACAAGTTATTAAATTCGTTAAAGATGTAACTAGTTCCGTTTTCCCTTGGCGTACAGCCTCTCGGTGATCGGAGCGCGTCCCACCTTCCTCTATGGTGAAAAACAGGATGAATGTAATGACGCGCAAAGGTTGCTTCCATCTTTGGACAAGTACTTCTCTCGCTTTAGTTAACGCATTCTTCCAAACCCTCTCTTATAGCGTGAATGGCATCTTCACCGTTCCTCTTCACAGGTGAGATGTCATCAACTGCCTCTAGCTAACACTAATTATTCCTTGTTACAATATAAGTGTTACTGCTTAATATCTTACTTCATTATCCAAGGATTAAGAAAAACGTCATGGAGAAATTATCAAACATGGAGGAATGAAAATAGACAAAGAGCATGATAATGGAAATATCCATAACATTTATACTGACGATTAAGCGTCTGATAACATCGCGTGAAATGATAGAAGGTATAAGCAAGCATGAGTTTCATCCACAGAGTGATGAAAATAGATGATAAGAATAGTCATAATACAGAATGAGTGTCCAAACTGGTCATCTGACATTCATCTGATGGTGGTATTTTGTACATTGTCGGCTGTGAGATGTATATGAATGAAAAGAGCTTCCCTCTCAGCTTGCTCTTCTGGTAGAAGTGAACCTGTCAGTAACAGAGCTTTCAAATGGCGGGGAATCGAAAGGATTCTTTCCTGGAGATCTCCACTTCTCATCCCTTGCCTGCTTATTTCCCGGATTACTTCCTGATTAGCCCGCTACAACTATGCTCTCTCTCAGGATCCAGTTATAATATAATTTACTTATCTTTAATTTCAAGCATGTTTTTTTTCAAGTGGATATTTTGACCGGCTAGCTATTTATACGGCTAAGCTTGACTTTAACTGACCTTGTGGTTCCCCATTTTATTGTTATGGCAGCTCCTGAAGAGGTGTAATGAATATTTTCTTCTGTTTAACGTCAATCAATGCCCGTCAAGAAACTCGCACATACGGTCAGCTGTAACACACGTCGGAATCCTCCGCATTGGTTGCTTGTACATCTTCGATGTTGCCCGCATCGTGAGATTGCGTTGATTCCCACTTAGCGTTCGTCTGATCGATGTCGCAATGCCCGTCA
>NC_052358.1:58408910-58415523 GCF_009727055.1 Benincasa hispida
TCATTGCGTTGATCGTCTATTCATTCCTGAGTTATGGGCGCAATGCGACGTAGATGCGTTGTTCTTTTTATCTTGAGCCTTGAACGTATGTGGTGACTTGATTTCCTGCAAAATAGACTTGAAATATTCTTTTCTACCATCGCAATGGTGTCAATGGGTGTATTGACGACAATTTATAATTCTCGCATTTCTTAGCCAATTTTCATACAATTGACGCAACTTTCCTTTTTTTTGGACGCAATATCTAAATAAAATAGTATAAATAACTTGTATTTCTACAAGTTATCACACCCCCAAATTTAGATATATGCTTGTCCTCAAGTATATCTTCTACTAAGGCAATAATGTTCAATTCCTATCCTAAATTTTTGCGTCGATTGGTTGCTTCGAATGCTCCACCTAGGCACATTAATTAACATCGCAATTTCTTTCTATCCTTGGTAATTCATAACAAAGCCTTACTTTATTGTTTTATACAACAAATCTCTGCTCAAAAATGCTTTTCTCGTTTAAAAGAATGTTTACCTCTTCTTGCAAAAACAACTTGATGTGTCTTGATGCGGTGGTCAAATTTGCGTCATTCATTTAGAGACTGCTGATCATGGTTACACTCTTTGTTTTGGTTTGTTCCCACGGGTGTCATGCGAACATCCAACTACGGTTGTGTGCCAATCTCAACTTTAGCTCTTGAATTTCAGAGGAGTTGTCTCTTATATTTTTTTATTTTTCTTCTTCTTATTTTTTTTCTCCTTTCATATTGCGTCGTTCTTGGAAACCCACCTTCGTTTTGGCTTGCTCCCACGGGTGTCATGCGAACATCCAACTACGAGCAGGCTCCTTTCACAACTCAGGCTGGGATTGTTTTGGGATTTCCCTTGCGCTGATATTGGAGTTTTGTATGAATTTTTTTTTAGAATAATAATGAACACATTTTTCTTAACGATCGCATCACTTGATCTCATCTGCTCAGACCTTCCCCACCCCCAAATTTAGAGATGCGCAAGGTCCTCATTGCGTTGTTTGGACAGAATAGACAAACACTTAGACAAAATGTCAAAAAGAAGTTTTGAGCAGAATTTTGAAGGATAAAAGTTAAAGCAGTGCTATAGCTACGAATTAACTAAGTGTTAGTTAGAAAATACAATGTACGGGAAATGTTACTAAGTGTATGCATATTAGACATCATGGCAACGCAATGAATAACGCAAAAGAAAAGATCAAGAACATCGCAAGATTGACAAAGGATGATAAAGAAGAGGCTATCGCATACTTGAAAGAATTGTTACTTAGTTGTATTAAAAATTAACAAAGTATACAAGAAATTACAATTAATGCAATATAGAACTTTTATCGTCATCAAATTGCGATGGTAGAAAAGAATTTTCAAGTCTGTTTTGTAAGAAAAAAGTCCACCGCATGCGTTCAAGGCTTAAGATAAAAAGAACAATGCATCTACGTCGCATTGCGCCCATCATTCAGGAATTGAATAGATGATCAACGCAATGACGGCGCATGGCAACAATCGATCAAGGAGCTAAAGCGAATCAACCAATTTCAACCGTATCGCGGTAATAAAAAACAACACCGCAATGTGGGCAAAATTAATCGAAGATGTATAAGCAACGCAAATACGGAGGATTCCGATGCATGTACAACTGACCATTTGTGCATTTCTGACAGGATTGATTGTGTAACAGAAGAATAATCATTCCACCATTTTGGAGCTGCCATAACAATAAAGTGGGAGACCACGAGTCAGAGAATCAAAGCTTAGCCTATAAATAGCTCCGACCATTTCACATAAAAAACATGCTTGAATACAGAGAGAAATGTATATACTGATCTAAGAGAGAGACTGGTTGAGTGACTAATCAGAGTAGATCCGGGAAGAATTAAGAGACAAGGCCGAGAGGTGAGTCTCTGGGCAAGAATCCATTCGATCACCTCAATTGAAGCTTTGTACGAAGGTCACTTCTACCAGAGGAGCAAGCCTGAGAGGGGAAGCTCTTCTCTTCATTCATTCCACACGCCATGCACAGAAGAAACCACCGTCTAGAATCTGTGTCAAGACGTTGACACTCTTCTATATTGTTTCTATCTCTTTTCATCACTTGTACTCATCTTCTTAACCTCTATCATTCACACATGTATCAACGCTTAATCGTAGTATTAAATGTTATGATCATTTCCATTATCATCTCTTTGTCTATTTTCATTCCTCCATGTTTCACTTTTCTCCATGACGTTTTCTTAATCTCCTGGTAATTAGTAAGAATTAAGCAAGTAAATTAATATGTGACAAGGAAATAATTATGTTTAGCTAAGGCATGCTAGATCGAACATCTTCATCTGTGAAGCAAAAGTGAAGATGCCATTCCGCCTATCGAGAGAGGGTTAGAAGAATGCGTAACTAAAGCTGAGAAAAGTATTAAAGAGATGGAAAACACTTGCGTTCATTACACGTTCATCCCTGTTTCACCATAAGAGAGGTGGGAACGGGCCGATCACCGAGAGGGTGGTGTACGCCAAGGGAAAACGGAACCTTAGTTACATCTTTAACGCAATTAATAACTTGTGATGTTTTTACTAGTTATCCTTTCTTATTTCTGAGTTCATTCATAAAGACTTGCCATCGCATACCACGATCCTTTGTATAAACATCACAGTCAATCTCGAACTCAGCATCATGTATATCATGTATCTTGTATCTTGCATCACGTTAGCTTAGGTTTATTTTCATCGAAATTTATTTTATTAACGCAACTTTTAGTTTATTTGCACAAATTTTTCTTTATTGCAATTCACTTCCTGTACAATACATTCTTTATTAATTGTAAAAAACCGATCGCAGATGTGATCACAATGAATGATAAACACATTAACGACAACAATCCCTGTGTTTGACCTCGGATTACTCTGAGAAACTTGCGTTGGAATTATACTTGGTTCAGCATAAGAAACTTGTTGACAACGCATGCATACTACAAAACATTCCATTAATAACGCATACATCTAGAATAGTATATGCATAAAGTGTATATATAAGCATAACAACAGCATCCACACTCCATCTCATCTTTCCAAGTCCTTAAGTTTATTGGAAACATGAGCTTGTATGATTCCATTCATCATTGTCCATGTCTACACATGCTTAAACCTATAATATAAATTTGCATACCAAGTTTATGGCGCCGTGCCGGGGATTGGTAACGTTATTGTTGAGTATATTGTGATATTTTGTAGGACAGATCTCTTTTGTACTGACTGTTTTATCGCGAAGAGCAGTCTGGGCGGTTTTATGAGTACTGGAACTGATCTAGAATTCAAAGCTGCCCCAGAGATTGAGCATACATTTCGCGCAAAGGGCACGCCAGGATAGAGCAAGGTGGAAGATAGCCAACATGGTTAAAAAACAATAATAATGAGGCACCCGAAATAGAATCAAGGGGTGGCCCGGCCAATGTAAGATTCTTGTTTCCTTGCTGCTTGACCGCAACATCCCAATGAGAAACTATGCGACGCTTAATCTGATGATTTTTCACTTGGAATTTCAAGAGGCTGATAGTTGAGGAGAATGCAAGATTCGAGATTAAAACCTGGTCATGTAGCTCCAAAATGATTCAGAATACGGATGGCACAATTTGGTGGTCTGCAAGAGTGAAGACTCATATGCCCATCTGACCAAGTTTTTGTCGAGTATATGCGGTAACTTCTTCCATACCTGGCGTTACCTTAGAAGGTATCAGACTTTACCTCTTCTCTTACACCTTGAGGGATGAAGCTAAGAGGTGGGCTCATTCACTGGAGCCAAATGAAATTCACTTCATCGGGGATCAGTTGGTTGAACCTGTTTAGAAGAAGTTCTTCCCTCGGCAGTCAATGCAAAGAAGACGAAAGGATGTTGCTGAACTTTGAGCAGATGGATAACCGAGACCGTTAAGCACCGTCTGGGTGCAATTCGCGAAGATTGGTGAAGGAATTGTCCGCAATATCAGGATACTTGATTGCGTTCTGATGGAAACGTTATATAATGGCCTGAACAGATTAACGAAAAACTGTTGCTGATGCCCTAGAGGTTTTATGGATAAAAACGTACACCGAAGCCAAGGTCATCCTTTACTGCATCTCACGGAATATGGATGACTGGGTTATGACGGGTACGGAGGAAGAGGTTCTGAGAGAATAAGAAATGATACTTGCCATTGTGCCTACGGGACATGACAACTTGGCCCAGCCGATGGCGGTGGTAAACTTCATCCTTTCAGTCGATGGCCGTTAATTCCAATGTGCCCCTCTCCAAAGATCAGCGCAACCCAAGCGCCGACTACAAGTGGCCGCATACAGTGCATCTAATATGGAGGGACTATTGTAAGGGGAATGTGCCCCATCGAACCCACAACAAAGTATGCGCTGATCCAGAATAAATCCTGTACAGCACACAGTATAATCCTGGCTAGGAGGAATCATCCAACTTCCGGTTGGGAGAAATTCAAACCAAGGTGGGCCAGATACCATCAGAATAGTCAACTCCGGGAATTAAGGAAACGCCTCCATTCTTTCAAGCCACAATCAGAATCAGGGTCACAGAGACAACCACACAACACCAACCATCCTCTCAAACCATCTCTGAAATTCAATTGAAGGCCCTGCTAAGCAAATATATGGATAAAAAATGCAGGTGATGCCAAGCACAGACGTCTTCAATCAGAAACTTGGAGATTCAAGTTAGGGCACTGGCATCCAAATTACCGTGAATAGAACCACTTTGGAAAGTTTCCAAGCAATTTCTGAAGCCCCAGGATCTCACGGGAAGGAGCAATTTGTGAAGACATTTGCGAGCAAGCTGGACCACTTGCGGAGGTGGATTGTGTTCATCACGAGAAATTGTCTTCCGTTCATATCTCGAATCCTGATGTTTACTTGTTTTCTGAATTATTGCTTCATGAATTGTTTGTCATTTATGCTTCCTTAAACCTGCTTTCATTGGCTTTAATGAATGTATTTTCTCATTTAATTCACTTGCGTTTATTTCGTTTTCTCTTTATATTTCCTTAACTTGTTCCGTATATATGCTTGATTCTTAAAAACCTGATGAATGAATTGTGTAATAAGAAGAGAATTAATACCGCAAGGTCCTTTGACTTGCATGATGAAAAAATAATAATAATATACCAAAAATAGATAAAACAATCAACATCCGGTATTGCATTGTGATGATGGGTGCATCTTGTACCAACAAGAATACCTTTGCATTCATCCACTCAAAATGGCATGCGCTGAAGGGGTGTGTTGCACACCGATATGTTCTTTGCCCATCCTTAGTAAAAATGCATTATGTGAGGTAGTGTTGCGCTGTAGAAATACCGATGCACTGCCGTTCTCGTAGACATGTATTGAGTTTAAGGGATGTGTTGCTGGGGATGCATGCGTTGTTTCCCGTCCTCTACAAAAAATGCATTTGCTTGATGATTCATTGCGTCTGTAATTCTTAACCCTGGCGCCATGTCGAAAAAAACAAAGAATTTTTTGCAATTGAAAGACGTCACAGCATTTGGCTTCCAAGGTACATGATGAATTTGCAGTTGAAAGGACGTACGTCGTCTGCAAATTCATAAATGTGAGACGCCACAGCGGCAGGCTTTTTGGAGTACGCTTTTAAGCTTCACCCAGAATTCGCGGCCCTCAAGGCCCACCTATAAATTTCTGTCTCCTCCGTCTAGGATTATTTATTTGAATCTCTTTGCAACTTAGAAACCTTAAATCGCCATACATAACCAGACTTACTTTTCTTCCCTAAAAACCCTAAAACAAAAAAAAATTTCGAGCTTCTGGCTCAGTTCATTCTATGGGCCGACCAACCATCTTCTTTATGCTCATCACCCTCGTCAGCTCAATCACTGCTCGAGGGCGACGCATTCCTAGCAGGCAAGCCCCGTCGTCCACCGCAATCTAACCAAAACCCATCCCTCGGAGTCACCGGAAAAACTTCGGCCGAAAGCCTTTAAGTGGTTAGACCAACTTCAGATTAGAGAGGCGGTAGATGTCGGAAAGTATCCCTCCTAACATGTTCTCTGGAAAGTGAAAGAAAGAAGAAGGACGATAAGAAGTGTTTGAGAGTATATACGTCAGCAGACATGGAGAAGGAAGGAGGGCTACTCGAAGGGGGTTGTGAGACTAGCCACTACTGCGGAGAAGGAGATAGAGGGAAAGCATCAAGGAGAAGCGCTCTGGAAATCTTGGATCCTAAGGAAATCGCTAATTACAAAAATCCTATGAGGGACCATCAGGGTCGCTTTGGAGGAAGCGGTGGCGGAGATGCAAGCCTGAAGTGGCTGAAAGAGAAGAAGATAAGAAGAAGATCAGAGAAGAGGAGCGAAGGAGATGGAAGAAGCCATCCAATCAAGGAAGAAAGAAAGACTGCGAGTGAAAGAAAGGCGAAGCGGGAGGAAAAGCGCCTGAAGAAGGAGTAGGAAGAGAGGAGAAAAGAGGGTTAAGACCCAGAACTGGACGGAGAATCCACCTCCATAGGGGGATTAAGGTGGGTCAGCGCAACCTGAGAGAACAGGTGCAACCCAGGAAGAAGACAACAACACAAGTAAGATGGTTAACGATT
>NC_052358.1:58418184-58439221 GCF_009727055.1 Benincasa hispida
CATGAAACCCATCATGAGAGTGATGCGTTAATTTTTGGCTCTGGATGTAATTGGGGGTCTCCGACTACCTCTGAGGCTACATCCTCTCTGAGTATTCTCGCCCTTCAAACTCCCTCCACCTCCAAAGGTGTATAGAGATACAGAGGTTTTAAGTCTGAATACCTTAAATGCCGATGTTCTGTAACGGGTCGATATACATCACAGGCATCTACCATGGGATGGCCTCCTTAGCGTAGTTGAACTATGAACGCCACCCGGATATGTGCATGTCGAAGAAGTATGCCGACGGGCTCTCATCTTTGATCTCGACCCAAAACAAAAAACTATGAGGAATTCTCAGTCTGGGCACCCAGACAACGCTACAGGACGCTTCTTCTGCAGAGAATAGATTGCGATGTAAACGAGCAAGGTGAGAGTAGATGAAGATTTAACAAAGGGCCGCTAGTGGAGTCTCTTTTTCCCACCTTGCAGGAGTACCGGCTCGCCATGAACAGCGCACAAATGCCCCGCCGCTGTATTGCTGAGTGATTATCAAAATTCTCAATTCGGAAGGCTGCAACATTCCTATACGACTCCACTTGAATTAGAGGGCAAATGACCTCAGCATCGGGCAGTGAGCGCAACCATTGGGAGGTGACTTCAATTTCTTCGACTGCTATTAATCATTCACATCGTGGAGACTCTTCTCATGGGTGATACTTTCCACATTCCTTCCAAACAACATCCATACACTTACTATCCTTTTTTGCAAAGGGAACCGCTCCTTTTCGAACTCTGTACTCCGCTCACAACGTCTGAAAAAACACTCTCCACCAGTACCACCTCAGATTCTACAAGCGCTCAATAACTTTATACGTTTCATATGGTTTATTATATTGCGGCTCATTCCTTACTTTCTTATTTGAGTAACCTATCATTATTCTAGGTAAATTTAGCTGATTCTTTTGCATTCTGTAACATTGTCAGTGGGTGTATTGATGACAATTTATAATTCTCGCATTTCTTAGCCAATTTTCATACAATTGACGTAACTTTCCTTTCTTTTAGACGCAATATCTAAATAAAACAGTATAAATAACTTGTATTTCTACAAGTTATCAGGCTACCTCAAAGGGACACGAGGAGGTTACTTTTATGTTTCTAAGGAAAACAAAGTGTTTGTGTCGACAAATACTACCTTCCTTGAGGAGGATCATATAAGGGAGCACGGTCCACGTAGTAAAATCGCTTTGCATGAACTTTCCAACGAAACTACTAAAACTTCAACAAGAGTTGTTGAAGAGCCTGCTACATCAATAAGAGTTGTTAATGGAAGTTCATCTAGTAGGTCAAATCCACCTCAAGAGTTGAGGGAACCTCGACGTAGTGGGAGGGTTGCGAACCCATATGTTCACTATATAGGTTTAACTGAAATCCTGGCTATGGTAGCCGATGGCAAGGTTGAGGATTCGTTGTCTTACAAGAAGGCAATGGAAGATGTTGATCGAGATAAATGGGTCAAAGCCATGGATCTTGAAATGGAGTCCATGTACTTCAACTCAGTATGGGATCTTGTAGATAAACTTAAGGGGTTAAACCTATAGGTTGCAAATGGATCTACAAGAGGAAATGGGGTGCTGATGGGAAGGTGCAAACCTTCAAGGCTAGTCTTGTGGCAAAGGATTATATGTAGGTGGAGGGAGTTGACTATGAGGAGACTTTCTCGCCTATTACCATGTTGAAATTTATCCACAGCCTCCTATCCATTGCCTCATATTGTGACTATGAGATATGGCAAATGGATGTCAAGATTGCCTTTCTAAATGGTAATCTCGAGGAGACCATTTACATGGTGCAGTCCAAAGGATTCCTAGCCCAAGGTTAGGAGCAAAAGATTTGCAAGCTGAATCAGTCAATTTATGGACTGAAATAGGCATCTCGATCTTAGAACATAAGGTTTGATACTACGATCAAATCTTATGGCTTTGACCAAAACGTTGATAAGCCTTGTGTTTACAAGAAAATCATCAACAGTTCAGTAGTTTTCCTCGTGTTATATGTAGACAATATCCTACTCATTGGGAATTATGTAAGTTTACTGACTTCAGTTAAGAACTGTCTAACGACTCAATTCCAAATGAAAAAAATGGGAGAGGCTCAGTTTATTCTTAGGATTCAGATCTTTTGGGATCGAAAGAACAAAGTGTTAGCGCTGTCTTAGGCATCGTACATTGACAAGATGTTGATCAAGTACTCGATGCAGAACTCCAAAAGAGGCCTACTGCCTTTTCGGCATGGAGTTACATTGTCCAAGAAATAGTGTCCTAAGACACCTCAAAAGGTTGAGGAAATGAGACGGGTCCCTTATGCATCTATCATTGCCAGTTTGATGTACGCAATGTTATGTACTAGACCTGACGTCTGCTATGTTGTGGGGATAGTCAGTAGATATCAGTCTAATCCAGGATAGGGGCATTGGACTGCCGTCAAGAACATCCTCAAGTATCTTCATAGAATGAGGGATTACATGCTTGTGTATGGTTCTAAGGATTTGATCCTTACTGGATACACGGACTTTGATTTTCAAACTGATAAGAATTCTTGGAAATTCACTTCAAGATCAGTGTTCACTCTTAAAGAAGGGGCTGTAATATGGCGAAGCACTAAGCAAGTGTGCATCGCTGACTCCATTATGAAGGTTGAGTATGTAGCAGCTTGTGAAGCTGCTAAGGAGGCCATTTGGCTTAGGAAGTTCCTGACTGATCTAGAAGTTGTTCTAGACATGTCTAGGCCCATCACCCTTTATTATGATAATAGTGGTGCTGTGGCGAATTCTAGGGAGCCTAGGAGTCACAAGCGCGACAAACATATAGAGCGGAAATACCATCTCATCTGTGAGATTGTGTATCAAGGGGCGTGATAGTGACGAAGATAGCTTCGGAGCACAATGTTGCTGATCCATTAATGAAGGCTCTCACAGCTACAGTTTTTTAGGGTCACCTATAGAGCATGGCTCTACGAGACCGACCGCGGCTAGACTAGGGTAAGTGGAAGGTTTTTGTATTGGGCCTTTGTGTCCTAGTTTATTGTATTGTACTTGTATTTATCTTGTACACCCCACTAGCTTTAGGACAAGTGGAAGATTATTGGGGTTGATGCCTTAAATCTCGTAGGGTTCTGTAGTTTGTAAACACGTATATGAACAAACATTTGTGCTGCAATAATATGAGATATTTTCTTCACTATTGTCTATGAAATATGAGATATTTTAGTTGTATTAACCACAAACCAATAAACTAAAATCCCTAGTTATCGTTGTAACTTAAGTATGTATGTGGAGACATACAAGTAGATCGTGCCTTAAGTGATAACCTAAATGGTCTGTAGTATATAGATAAAGGAGGGAAACCTTATCCTGGTGACACTACGAATACAACCCGCTTTGTAGATGTTACAAGTGTTATAAAATGCTACAAATAAAATGATCCTGGTCATTCATGTGGAGACATGTGAGCGGGGTTATCCTATACAAATGAGTTTGTATAAGACTAGACCACGAAATGTTTAGTCTCGTTATATAACACGTTCATGACAGAGACTTTCATTTCACTAGGATGACCATAGGTAACATGACCTTAATCCTGAGTGAGTTGGGAACTCCTACCTATGTGGGCGATCCTCTGATTTGCATAAGTGCGAGTGCTAGATCGCCGACTCAAACCTACCACTTTGGGGATTCATCTTATTGGGGAGCTGGGAACTCAACTACACAAGACGGAATTATTCCCCGAAGTAGGGGTAAGTAGATAGATTGCTCCCTTAAGGGCTGATTCCGGGGCTTGAATAATGTGACGCCACACCTTCTTATGGCCCGAAAAGTGTTCACTCATAGTGGGACTATGATGTATTGTTCATTAGAGGATTTAGTGGTACTTAAGGAGTTAAATGTAACTACAGGGGGAAAACGATAAATTGGCCCAGCTGTAGTTATGAGCGATTTATGAAGGGTCATCATACTATTGATTGGTTATATGCAATGGACACAAAAATATATCTGTAGTGCGAAGAGTGCAGCTATCGGTCTTTAGTAGAGTGTCTGACAGTTAACGGATGGCGAATATTGTGATTAAAGAGTTTAGTTAGTTATTCACGTACCGTTGGAGCTTCAAGCTACAGGTTCATAAGGACCCCTTTGTAGCTCAATAGATTCAAGTTGAGAATCAGTTTTTTGGTTAGTTTGAAATGTTCAAATTAACAAGAGGGAATTTGATTATATATGATATAATCAAATTGATTCAATTATATGCGATATAATTGATTTGATGTATTAGATACATTAAATGGAAGAATTAATATAAATATGATTTATATTAAATGTCATAAAGGAGAAAAGAACTATGGTTTAAATATTACATATGATGTGATATTAAATCTATATGTTATAAATATAATATGATAAATTAGTTATTATATTTATTTATAATAAAACAATTATTAGATAGTTGTTTGTAGTTATTTGTTTCTCCTTTAACCGATTGAGTGGGATGTTTCTATCAGTTTTAATAACTGAAGAATAAAAGTGAAAATAGTTTTCGTTTTTCATGATCGCATCATATGACGATTGAGTGAAAGAAAAGCTATACGATAGCCTTTGAGAGAGTGAACGATCAAATATCAAGCAGCGAGTTTACTAGACGATAGTTCCTCATTACCCAATGATCAAGTACTAAGTCTATATGATAGACATTCTAATTCTCCCACTTACTTGATCGTATAGTTCCTTCTGCCCTCTACCAAATCCACATAGAGCCTACACCTCCTGGATTCTCACATCGAGAATACCAAAGCAACCAAATGGTGGTGTCAAGATTTACTGTTCGAGGGTCGAGGATCGAGTCTTACTCGATTAGGTTCGAGGATCTGACAGTTCGTGGTTTACACTAGTTGTTTGTTGCGTTCGTACTCGTGATTGAGTTTGCTTGGATGCCGGACTAGTGTTGATCACGGGAATACACGAAGAAGAGTTCTTCGAAGGTATGTCACTCGATTCTAGTCAAACATGTTGTAATTTACTCGATGATGCGTAAATGTTCTTGTATGTTTGAAAATGCTTTATTCTTTCACAATGGGTTTAGAACGATCTTGTTTCCGCTCAATGTTTCTCTTGTATAGAGTTCCTTCACTTATAACTCTGATGAACAGATAAAGAAGGATGAGGATGGGCAGTTGATGCCATAAGAGGGTTAGTATAAGCTGTCATCGCATCTTCTTCTAGGATAAGAGAGGGGGTCCTGGGAGGGGGTGTGACACCAAGGAGAACTTTTTATTTCCCAAAGTGACTACACTAAAAGGATCCTAACTAAGTTTAATATGTTGAATGCTAAGCCAGTTAACACACCATTGGCACAACATTTCAAACTCTCAGCTAAAGACTCACCTAAGCTTAAAGAGGATATACAGAAAATGAATAAAATTCCCTACTCAAGTGCAACTGGCAGCCTCATGTACTTAATGGTTTGCACAAGACCAGGTCTAGCTCACTGCTCTAGCCTAATTAATTGGTATATGAGCAATCTAGGGAAGGCTCATTGGGAAGCAACCAAATGAGTTTTTCGATACCTAATTAGGAGTATGAATAGAGGTTTACTTTACAAATCCCCTTACTCCACTAAGCTAGTTCTTAAAGGCTATGTGGACTCAGATTTTGCTGGTGACCTAGACAGAAGAAGATCCCTCATAGGATTTACCTTCCTATTTGGAGGCAATGTAATCAGCTGAAAATCTAATTTACAATCAGTGGTTGCCCTCTCAACCACCAAAGCAGAATTTATAGCAACCTAAGAGGCTGTCAAGGAAGCTTTATGGCTACAGGGGCTAACCACTGAATTAGGCTATGATCAAACACAGGTGGAGCTACTTTGTGATAATCAAAGTGCAATTCACCTAACAAAGAACCAAAAATTCCATGACAGATCCAAACACATTGATGTCAAACTACACTTTGTCAGCGATGTAATTGAAAAAGGCTCAATAATTGTGATAAAAGTAAATACAGAAGACAATGCAGCAGACTTCTTAAATAAATCAGTAATAAAAGCTAAATTTGAGCACTACCTAGATCTACTCAGAATAGTAGATCCGAATAGAAAATAAATACCAGAGGAAAGAAACTTCGGAAAACAAAAATATTATTCAAGGTGGAGATTGTTACAAACCTGTGAACAATGTTTTTACAATCATTTAGCTCACTCATGTACCTGTAACAATTAAAAAAAAAAATTAGTTTTCCTTTTTCTATTGTTACCTAAAATCTGTTTGGAAAACTCATTTAGAAAACAAATAAGCAAAATCAGTGAGATAAACTTGTATAAAGAGAAAGTGAGCAACTTATCTTGAAGAGAGATTGAATAAACTTCTTCTGAATGGCTTTAGAAGTGGATGTAGGTGCTCTCACCGAACCACTATACATCCTAATGTTGAGTTATATATCCTAAAACTCGCAGTTTGCAAAATTAAACATATTCTATTTTGCAACAAAGAAGTTATTGAGGTTTATTTAATAAAACTATTATTGAATATGTAAATTTATCTTGTAAAGACTAAATCCAATAAACTAAGATCCATGGTTATTACATGAATACTTAAACTTTATGTGGAGACAGAGTGGATCAAGTTTGAGAGAGTTTATGCTTAGTCTAAAAGTTAGCATTTCGTCAATCAAAAGGAAAGTATATCTTTACCTATGATGAGAAGGTTCACTGGTTTACAAGATATGCAAAAATTCCCAATTGAAGCAAATTTAAAAATTGGTAGCCTCAATTGAAAGAGGTAAAAGAAAAATGAAGTACTAGAGACACTTGTGGAGAGACTCGTATACCTTCTCTCACACACGTGCCTGACATCGTTTTTTGCAGTTAGTTATGGTAATCAGTTCATGCATGCTCCCTGGTCAGTTCACTTTTGAAGCAATTTATAGAACTTGAAGATATTTGAAAGGTACTCTAGGAAAATGTATACTAAATTTTAGAAGCATAATCCCCTACATGTTGAGGGTTACACTAATGCTGATTGGGCAGCAGGTATGATTATAAAAATATCCACTTTCGGATTATTGCGTCTTTGTTGGAGGAAAAGCAGTTAACCTTGGGAAGTAAAAACAAAATTGTGGTTGCCTAGAAGTAGCGTTGAAGCAAATTTAGGGAGTTAAGACCATGGATTTTGCAGACATATGGATAAAAAGATAAAAAGTAGAAGAATTGAAATTCCTTGACAATGCTCATTACGCATTTATTGTGATAAATCAAGTCCGAACAATTTCCATTGTCACACAATCCAGTCCTTCATGATATGAAACAAACATATTGGAATTTGATAAAACATCTTCATAAAAGGAGAAAATGATTGATGCATAAATATATGGCCATTCCATTTCTTCTGACAACAAGCAACATTGCAGATGTGTTAACTAAAGGTCTTCCAAAGTGTCAATTCAACAAGTAAATTGACAAAATTGGGCATGAATGATATCTTTCAAAATCAGTTTGAGGTGAAAGTGTTGATTATTCCTTTGTTGTGATTCTCTTATTTGTATTGTATTGTTATTATACTTTGCTGTCTTTATTCCTATCCTTATTTGTAATTGGGTATTTTTCTATGTAAGAAACTCTTGTCTCCGAAGAGAAGTAAGAGAAAATATAAATTTTCAACTGAAATGGTTTTTATGGTTAAAACAAGTAATGAAAGATCATAAGGTGACCTATTCAATGCCTCAATACATTATGTGTGATTTTTTGTATTGGTTTCAATATCGTTCTGTGTTTAAAAATTTTCAAGAACTTGCTCTTGGGTGTATTTATTTTTTGAAGCCATTAAACTTAAGGTTAAAAACTTGCTACCAAACGCAATCATAACACCGTTTCTGTTGGGTGTCTAAAATGTCACTCATAGAATAAAGTAATGTGCAACTTGTATTTAAGGAATAAGGCATAGTTCCACTTCTTTGTAATATTTAGCTCTGCGGTTTCATCATTTCTTATCAAGTCATGAGAAAGGAAATACTCCTATGGGATATCTGTAGATTCATTTGAATTAGTGCTAATCAATTAACATTACCGCCACCCCACAAGTTTTCCAATTGATCCGTTTTTTCTTTTAGTTTTTAGCTAATTTTGGCAATTGTATTACCATTCTTATAAACAGGAAGTTATTACTGAAGTGTGGTTCAACTCAGCAATCTATAGGGGGCAAACCTGGAATTGGCTGTTCTCCAATTTTGGCTTATTACTGTTATATAATTTGTCTCTGTTTTGAAGAGATTGTCTTGAAAGTGTTTATTCTGGTAATTGATTATATTGTTGTTCAAAACATGGTTTTGGAAGTGAAATTCTGCTAATCGCATTTGCCCCAGCAATCATGATATCTAACAAGTTGTCTACACGGGAAACTCATGATAATGAACAAGTAATAATTTCCATCTTTTGCTTGTATAGCCTTGTTTGCAATACTGTTGTAAAAGTCTGATCGTTGGGTAATAGACATCAACTTTGAATTAACGTTTTTATTCTGATTTAAGTAGAAATAAAATTTGTCTCTCCTGGTGTCCCATTCTGTTAACCATTGAAACTGTTTAATTGCAGATCCGTGGGTGGGTGGGACATTGAATAAGAAGAAAAAAAGTCCAATGTTCGCACAACTTTCCTCTAACTAACACATTCACACTGCAAAAACTACAATAGTTTTCCTGAATATTGTTTCAAAAGCTACTATATTTTTGTATTAAGTTTGAACATACATGAAAACACAGTAAATAGTAATCAATGATGAAATAAACAAAAATAAAGGTTTGAAGAAAATCCGTAGGGAGTCACTGAAGGAAATGAATTTCATATTAATCTACACAAGGCTATGCTCCCAAGGAAGAGAAAATGGGGCCCTCAAAGATAGAAAAATGGAACTTGAGTTTAAGCTAAGACGAGCTACAACATTGAAGGAGAAGATCAGTACTATGAATGGATACCTTGCATAAACCAATTTGAAAAAAAAATAAAATGGAGGAAAGACGAGAGAATGTGTTGGTGACTAATCCAATGCGGAAGGACCTAAAGCATTTTACAAGGATGAAAGGGAATATTCTTAGAAAAAAGGGAAACTGCCCCACCCTTTGCAAGCCACAAATTCCCGACACAAGAAAGAGGACAAAGGCTGAGACTCGAAAAGAATCCTTAGAGGGTGTCTGGAAGAGTATTGAAGAATTCTGGAGCGAAAAAAAAAGGGGAAGTGGAAATTGACCAACAGTAGGGAGAAAATTGTTTGATGGGAACTATTCTATCTCGTTTCATGGAGTAAAGGATTCTCAGTACTATATAAAAGAACCTATAAAGTCGATGAGGTTTCAGGGAAGTGACAGTGTGGATAAAGGGAAGTTAATCTTATGAAGCTCTGGGGAAGTTGATAGGGCAAGAAGTTGGGACCTTTAGGTTGAATGTTAATCTATTTGAAAACCTTGCTGATTCTCAATCTTAAGTGGGAATGTTAATCACCAATGAAAATTTCTGATGGCCTAACCAAATCTAAGCGTTATGACACTATTTTCAGTTGTGGTTAGTTTTTGGGTTAGTATGCCTGCACTTCATTCTCCTCCATCACCCTTTGAGTGTTAGACTAGGCAGCATCTTTTTTCGTTAAAGGACGTAATTTGTGCCTCCATGAGTTTCCCCGTTGAGTGCTTTGAATCGGTCAAAACTAATTCCATTATCAGTTCTGACAAAGCTTATTTTTATCATGCCAAGGATTCAATTCCAGCAAAGTAAAGCTACCACCCACAAGACGGGCAATTTGAATCTGAGATTGTTATCTGGCTTGGAAGTGTACCTTTGATGCTTAATTAAATAAAGCCAAACAGAAAAGGACGAAGCACCATCTGTCTTCATTTGTTCTTTTGGTCGGAAATTCTGGATTCTCAGTTTCAAATGGCTTTTGATCAATTCTTGGGTCTTGATTGATGGTGGTTAAAGATTTATGGTATGACTAAAATTCTACATATTAATGGATAGAAAGACAATCAATTTTCAGGATATTGGTTGTGAAAGAATTCAGAATTTTCTGGAAAGGAAAGTGTGTCCTAATTTGGGAGAGAAGTGTTGAATATCAAAATACATTCATCTTCTGGTGTGCACTTTCGGGTTTTTGTACGTTTGCTATATGCTTCCCATGTAATTAATATATAGGGGTTCTTGGTCTGTTCACTATAAGAAGAAATGAAATGGTTGGCATGTCTCGTTTGTACAGGTACTGAAGTATCTTTCAAGTTACTGAGAAAGATGATTATCCCCTGGGCTCTCTATCCGGTGCAGCATTGTCCTTCTGTGGCACAAACTGCCAATAAAATACCTTTGCAAGATGTATCTTGGGTAGGATTTGCAAGGATGAAACATTCCAGCAAAAACACAGGTTAAGTTTATAGCATAACCTTCAATACTCAGGTTATCTCAATTAAATTCTTGTTAATTTGTCATTAAAAGCTCAACATTAAGCATTTGAGTTGAATGCATTCCAGACATTCAATGTCCTGTTTTTTGACCATACAAATACTTAGATTGCACAGAAAAATGATATTTTCTAAAATTTATATAATTTACAATTAACTTCAAATAGGTCATGAGTGCCACTGGTGCTTTCAGTAGTATCCAGAAGATATTTAACAATCCCCCCACAAAAACCCCCATCTTTTGAATTCTTTTTATTTATAATTTATACCGATCTTTTATCTTGTATGTAGGAAAAAAGGCCATGAATTCAAAATAGCAAACTTTAATTTTGAAGAAAATGTGAAGAAATTTAGATTCCTCTAAAAAGAAATGAAAATTGATCATTTATGGATTTTAATTGTTAGATGGTTCAGTGTGTAAGAATAATGATTTGTACTTGTCAACACAGTTTGAAACTGGAAATGGAGAATACCTAGTTCCCGTAAGCTTGAGAGTTTTGAGACAGAAAGCAATAAATTGAAGATATGATTTCATGTAATCGGGCGCTGTAAGTGAAAATGCTGCCTTTGTAATCAACAAATTGTTGTTTTACCTTAGTTAATAAGATCCCCCACAAAAAATCTGGATGTGACTGATCCACTCAAACATGAGAAGTTGCGACTTGACATTTCTTTAGTTTATAATAACCATCTTGATTAACCGGTAAATGATCAATTGAGCCGTGTCCCTATTCATTATTGACAATCCACCTACTCTACATTCTATAAGTCTTCCTTATTATATTATGATTATGATTATATGATAGGAAAATAATGGTAGAGATAGAGGTAAGTGATGTCCAACAGCGAGGCGGGATTGAGGATGGCTTCCCCCTTCCCCTTTATTCCCGTCCCCATCAAATTCTTCATAAAAAGTCATGGGGATCAAAGTTCCCTATTGGATTTTTTTTCTCCCATACAAAAAAAAAATCAATGTTAATATAATCACATATTATGAAAAAAAGTATTAAATTAAATGATTAACTTTATATGATAGTCCACATGGACAATAAAACTTAAAGAGAAATTACTCGAAACTTTTCGAGTTGAAGGAAATAATCTATCAAATTATTCATATGCATAATCTAAATTTGTTAGAATTCAACATATCCTTTTTTACATTAATTTAAACATATTCATCATTTTGACCATTAAACAATAAATCTTGAAAAGCTAAATATAATTATTATTAATAATAATCATAAAGTAACATAAACATACATTATTATAATAAAGGATAAGAAAAATCCAAAACGGGGTGGAGATGGGATAAGATTTGCATTCTCTACTCTCGTCTCGAACTCCATCCCCATTTAGCTTTTAGATCATTATTACCTTTTTTTCAATGTACTTCTCCCCAGTCTCTATGAAAGTGAACATCTCTAAGCAGAGATTATCCTTTTCTACCAAACAGTTAGAGGAAA
Organism: Benincasa hispida; assembly: GCF_009727055.1. Classification (NCBI taxonomy): domain Eukaryota; kingdom Viridiplantae; phylum Streptophyta; class Magnoliopsida; order Cucurbitales; family Cucurbitaceae; genus Benincasa; species Benincasa hispida. Next base: position 58,430,113 of record NC_052358.1, read on the forward strand.
AACATTCTAACACTTAATTGAATAAGGAACAAATGAAACTCCAAACAATGTCCACATTAATAATCATTAAAGACTATAATTACACTTGAAATTTATAGTCGATAGTGTTTTAAAAAGTTAGGGTGCTTCTACTAACTTGAAATAATTTGAAAAACTATGAAGTTAACATTTTGAAATATATCAGTTTCTCCAAACAATCTCAATGAAGTTATATTTATTAAAGAATATTAAATTACCAAATAATAAACTGAATATCAATTGGGCTTCTATTAGGTTTTTTAAATTAGGTTTTCATCGTTTTCAAAAAAAACTTCCAATTAATCTATATTGATTTAGGCCTAATTCAATTTTGACCCTATGGTTTAGTTTCATATATAAATTACTAAAAGAAAAAAACATATCAAAATAAACTAAATTTTATCTCCATTGATCATACATTTAACATATAATGATATAGTTATCATTATTTTTCTGTGTATAATAAGAAAAAAGAATGGTAATCGTCGCAGATAGAAAAAAAAAAGTTTGAAATAGCTAAGCAGCTTTCTCAAAATGGCTTTTTCAAATGCATTCTATTACAATGCTTTCTCTGAACATTGCTTTGATGAGGCTTCATGTATCAATTTGTTATTTCTTCAAGAAGGGAAACCTGAAAATAAACCTACAGCAAAAGTGCGAAGTAAGCTTCAGGATTCGATCACTAATACGCGATTTCTTTTCTTAAAAACTTTTTAGGCTAGACATAATGTTTTCTCCCCAATATTGAAGTAATTTTTCTCCAATTTAAGTTCCATTTTAAAAAGTTTCCAATTTAGTTCTTGTATTTATACATTTTAATCAATTTTAGTAATCTTACCATATATGAATAATAATAATAGAGAGTGGAATAGTGAGAGTAATGAAGTTATGAAGTCTAAGGAATTTGTAAACTTTTAGGCGCTAGTATAAGAAAATTGATGAGATATAAAAATTGATAATTTTTTTTTAATAGTGGGTATCTTACCAACTCTTGGGTCAATATAAGGAGGTAGTTTCACAACTTTCTACATCCCAAATTTCCTACTTCATAACTCCTTGGGCCAAACAACTCTTAAAACAACTTAAATAGAAAAAATCTCTGAACATGTTAGGGACTAAAAACATATTTTTTAGCAAACTTGTAATGCAGTACTTGGAAATGATCGATGAATTTGGCAAAAAATGCTCGAGTTCCTAAAACAAAAAGAATTTAGAAACTAATCCAGAAAGTGTATGGGCGAAAACTTACAGCCCATCAGTCAGTTCTGTTGCTGATCCCTTGCCAAAGTTTTGTTTAGATCTATTGATAAACCTCTGATAGAACCAAATCAAATGTAAATGTAGATTGTTGGAAGGAGGGGGTAAAAGGAACTGTTTTCAATGAATTAAATAGCAACATGAAGACCTGCAGAGTGAAGAGAATCAGCTGATGGGCCAACCACTTTGTCATATATTTAAACTTCTGATGCAAGTCCAGCCATTGCCACCACTGCAACCTGAAAGTTTAAAAAATAATAATATATAATAATAATGCCTACACACTTTGCAATTCATGTAATTCTAAGCCGTGTTTTGGAAAACCAATTTCGTTTTTTGAAAATGGGTTAGATGATATGAATATTAAATTACTTCCTTCCTCAACTAAGCTTTCTGGGTAATCGGTGATTTAACAATGGTACTAGATGAAGTAGGTTTTGATCAATCAATTGATGTAACAAAAATAGTCTATAAACACTCGGTTCCACTCTAAATTTCTTGTTTTGTTTAATCTACTTTACCAATACTTTAAAAAAACCAAAGCAATTTGAAAAATTAAAAAAAAAAAAAGTTTTAAAAAACTTATTTTATTATTTTTGGAGTCTGGCTAAGAATGCAACTTCTTATTTAAAGAAAAGATTCAAATCAGTATATAAAATTGACATAGACTTTTAATTTTTAAAAATCAAATGGTACCAAAATGGGGACAACAAAGCCTCTACTAGCATCAAATATCACAACTAGTTTGGATCTCATAGAGGAGAGTAAGTTAGTTACCTGTCAGTTCCTTATCATCAAGCTTGCCCCCATATATATCATTTTTTCTAATCTTTCATCAATGAAGATTGGACATGCTCCCTTCCAATGGTCTAGGTGAATAATCCAAGAATAGAAGTCCAAGCAAGTATAGCAACTAAAATCAGAGTTCATTATTAGATCAGTGAACTAGCACATTTCATTGATGAAGCTATTAGTTTTATTTTCATACAAAGACTTTACCCCAAGAAATGTGCAGCTTCATGTCCAGCATTCTATTCTTGATTAATCGGGAAAAAACTGATGAAAAGCCATCTATTGGCCAGCTTGAAGAAAGTCTGAAGAGAGAGGCACCCACATTACAAATGTCAACGGAAGAGAAGCTACAATAGAAAAAATTTGAGAAAACCATACACCCACAAACAAACTATACCCAGGAGAAATGCTCCCAACTTTTGTGGAATGCTAAAATACAATTAGCATATGCTGCCAATCAGTTTGGCACAAAGAACCCATCCTGTTTGAAATCCAAAGTTTCAAAAAGTGTTCACCACTACGAAAGAATTAAGGGATCTTTGAGTTAGTAAACAAACATAGAATTCATTAGTTTAAAAAATGGTGGTTAAATGAGGACTAAGCCCATTAACAATTCATTTTAGTTTTTTGAAAATTGAATCTATTTCTAATAATTTGTTTTACTATAGTTTTCATCTTTCCTAATTATATTTGATTTTCTTAAGTTCAAATTCCAACAAAAACAGAATACGTTCCTAAATACTAATTTTTTTAGGCTTTTCAAAACCCCCACTTGATTTCTAAATAATACTTCTAAAAAGTAGATAACAAACAAAAAAACACAATTTATAGAAGGTATATTTATAAACTAAATTTTTAAAAAACTAATAACTAAAATGGGGCCTAAATATACTGTTGATGTTACCCAGGAAGCTGCGCCTGCAAGGACAAGGACTGAAATTCGAAAAATAAAGTTTTTTCAAACTACTTTTTTTTTTTTTTAGTTTTAAAAATTTTAGCTTTGTTTTTTAAACAGCACTCCTAAAAAGTAGATTACAAGAAACCAGTAGATGAAATTAGGTATTTATTAGCTTAATTTTCAAAAGATCAAAAACTACTCTGTTTATGCTACCACCAGGAACTGCCTGCAAGGACGCCCAAAATCCAGTCGTTCCCACACACAGTGAAAAGGAAAGCTGCCTGTGTGAAAGCACCAATGCACATTAAGTTTCAGAAACCTGATAAATGCAAAACAGGACAACAGACTTCATTTAGTTGGAACGAAAACATAAAACAAGAGAACAAAAGATAGGAAAACAAAAAAAATGTTGCACACAGCATCAAGAACTTCAATTGAGTTCTAAGTAGAAACATTATAATATTTATAGAAAAATACGAAAACTAACCAATACACTCACCTTAAACTCTATCGCTAATCTTGAAATTCTCCTCATCAAACCACCACTAAGTCATTAGGACACTATTTTCCAATTTTGGAGAAACTATCCTAAATAAAAGCCATTAACTTCAATTAAAGAAAAAACTAATTTGATTAACTTGCAAATTAAAGTTGGCATAAATTTCAACATGAAGCACTATAGTGATTAAGACTCCAATCTGAATATTATCTTTGGAGGCACCAACGATTTTGTCATCTCAAAACCAAAATTCTAATAGATAAACAAACAAAAATGCAAGAATGTTAAAGAGGAGCTCACATCATTTCTGACACTAGGAATAGCAAGATTCTCCGCATTTTTAATTCCAAGCGTTTGTCAGCTCTCGAAAGAGTAGTCTGGGTCAGTTATATAGAATCATTGATATAACATAATAGGGAAGAAGAAGGGCAAAAAATTGGTAATGGATTGGAGTTTCTCAGAAGAAGAGGAACTTGAGACTTGAAAATGGAGAGCGACCGTACGGCGGGAGACATACGGCTGAGAACTCCATTTCCTTGGCCAACCAAGTTCCCTCAACTGATCCAGTGCTTCCTTAACTGGTTACTAATCTTTCTGCATTTTTAGAAAAGGAATTTGTGTAAGTAATCAACGGCATAGAAATGAAATTAAGCGGAGGAATTTGAACCTTGTCGATGGCGGATTGAAGAGCGGTGAGATCGACAGTGGAAGCAAGCAGAGGAAGCTCTGATCCGCCATTGATGGGGGATGTATGGAGGGTTTTGAACGTCGAAATTGAAAGGTTAGAGCAGCGGAATAGGTGTGGCGACGTCCAGCATGCCTTCGATTTTGGGTTTCTGAGTTGCGTTTCGACGGCGGAGGATAACAGGTATTTTGCCCGCCACAATCAGAGGAGAGAAAAGTTACCAGTAATTTCATGACACGTGTCATTGTGTATAGCGCATGAAAATATATTCGAAAATTATTGTGAGAGTGGGATTTGAACCCACGCCCTTCGGACCAGAACCTTAATCTGGCGCCTTAGACCAACTCGGCCTATCTCAACTTGTTGTTCATTTTTTATCTAAAATAATATTTTTTTCTTTTCTATTTTTCTTGTGAAAAAACGATAAATCAACTCTCACACTAGATTTTCAACTTTACTAATAATCTGACAAGTGATATAATATTTACTTTAAAGTTGAATAGGCATTGTAATGTTAGTTTTTGTAATTTTTTATTCATTAAATGAGAGTGAGGAGATTGGACGCCATGTCCTTTTAGTTGAAACATTTAATCTTAAGATTAAAATATCATTTCGATTTCTATATTTTGAAATTTGTACAATTTTAATCCTTGTAGTTTTTAAGTGTCTAATCTTTAGTTTCTTATATTTTCAATAAATCTTAAATTTAGTCACTCGAAGTTAATTAAATAATCATAAATAATATTCATGCAAAGAAACCACAATATGTGAATATATTTTTCAAAATTTATAGTAAAAATGCAATAAAAAAATAATTGAAAATATCTATAATAAACTAGTAGAAATTTAAAATTTATTAAAAGTATTATGAATATAGAATATTGATAGTACAAAGATTAAAATTGAACAAACTTCAAAAATATATAGACTAATACAATTTTTTTGTTTATCTCAACTTTTTAGTAGTGGCTTCCAATATATACCAATTGGTTAGATAATTTTAATTCTAGTTTAATTTGACGCAGCGTGCATGTGGTAGGGTTGACAAAATTTTTCCGCGGATCCGCCTCGATTGGGCGGGGAACCCCACCTCAATCCCGACCCCGACCTCGATTTTATATAGTTATATTTTTAATATTTATAATATATATTATAATATATAAAAATAACTTATTTATATGTATGTTTCATAATATATACTATAGGCTTATAATTGTTGTGAGCCCAATATTGAATATATAAATTTCTAAATTTAAGCCCAAAAGCCAAGCACAAAAAGTTCAAGCCAAACTTAAAAAAATTAAAAAAAAATGGGGAATTCCGGGAATTAGTAAGGGAATCCCGCGGGAAACGGGGAATGGGGCCTCGCGGGGAACCCATTCCCGACGGAGATGGGGGAATTTCCCCCACCGGGCTGGGGATTGAGGGTCCCTCCCCCGGCCCACCCGGCCCCATTGCCAGCCCTATAGTGGGGACTGGTGTAGCGTGTTTGGGGCTTATTATGCCACTCCTTGAACTATAAATGGATAGAGGGATTAGGTATATTCATTATTTATCAATTGTTAATTTTACCTATTGTTAATATTTACCATTTATGAATATTGTGAAGACTCGATTGCGTAATCAAATAGGAGATCAATAAGATGAATGAGTGTCTTATAGCATATATTGAGAAGATTAATTAGATAAATTAGATATTAAAGTTATCATGGATTGATTTCAAAACATTGAAAACTCGTAGAGGACGGTTATAATGTATCAAATCAGTAAACATATGAATCCATGAATATTTGTTTTACATTTCGTTATAATTTTTTCAATTACATTTATGTGTATAGTACCCCTATTATAAAATTTTTGGATCCTCCAGTGCTATCAAATATGACTTAGATAAGAGAACTTTGAGGCTCTCTCTACAAAAATGTGTAAATAATTCACTCATTAGAGCAATTTTAAGTATATCCCTTCTTAGAAATGAAATAAATAAATCGACATAGAAAATTTTAGCTATGTCACTGCGTAAAAATAGAGTAAGCTACATTACGTTAACTATGTCATAAAGTCATTTGAAAAGATTTTTAACCATTTTTTGTGTTTGGTAAAAATTAAAATAGATTTAATTAAAAGGTTAATCACTTTTAAAAACATGTTAATTTCACGTCTACGTTAAAAGCAATATTCTACTAGCTTTTAAATTCTTCTCAAATCTAGAATTTTTAATTTATATTGAGTTTTCAAATTTTATAAGATTTATTTTATATATTTATCTACTTCTCATATAACAAATATGTTTTCTATTTTTCATGAGTTAAATGCATCAATTTTTTTAAAAAAGTATACCATTATCGATTTTTAGAATAAAGCTATTTCCCTTAATATTTAAAAATTAATCTATAACAACAAAATTTATCATATTAAACACTTATTTAAAATTTAAAATTTACAAAAAATTTTTAAAAAAACTTGATTAGAAAGTCTATTTTAGTTATTATATCTAAAATAAACGTTTTTGTATTTATTTACCAAACACTCTAACCTACTTTTTTAAGTTTAAGCTGAAATTCAAACATAATTTTACTGCTTTTCACAATTGATTTTTCTAAAAGCACAGCTGTCAGCAATTATTCAAAAGCTACAACAATCCCAAACGAAACCTAAATAAATCAGCACATACGTGTTAATAGTTTGTTCCTTCTAAACAACAAAAATAGTTTTAAAATAAGTACATATACCTATAATAATATTGTCATTCATATTCATAAATATGAAATATGTTACATAGGAATGGTGTGATAGTCGATTTAGTTTTGTCAGTTTTGGGGTCAATCAAGAACAAAAATTGGTTTTATAAAGAAAAGATCCAAATCGATATCCAATAAAACAACAACCAATAGATTGGTTTTTATTTGGTTCCATGGTTCTCCATTTTTTGTTTTTTCTTTCACAAATTCTTATTTTGTTTTCTAGTTTTATTTTGAATTAGGTCTTTTTGCTAATTTTTAACTAAAATTGGGTCTTTTTTTTCTTTTCTAGTAAATGTGTATTTGGCTGTTATGGTCTATATATCAAGCCACATGGATGAGGAAGCTTCTTCTGTATTCTTATCATTTTTATTTTTGCTGAAGTCACACGCAAATAAAATAATCTTCTCAGTTCACTCTCTCGTTTAGTTTCTCTTCATTAATTTCTCTTGTTCTTTTCTGATTTTCTGATGAAATTTTAATGTCTAAAGTGTAGATCTATAAAGCATGCAATGAGAGAATCATAAAGAGAAGGAGAAGAAGAACATAAGGTGTCGGTATTGACATTCAACATGCGGAAGCAATTAGAATCTAAGCACTCCAATTCCATTAATTTTAGCAATCAAGAAAGCATACTCATATAAGGAACTGAGGTTTCTGAGGTAAACCTTTGAAGAACTCTTCAATCTTTCAGTTCCAGCTTGAACCTTCGCTCCAAGAGTCTGTTAGAACACCACTTGATCTTTCATACTATTCTTTAAGATCTTTAGATTGGAAGATGGATTCTAAAATAAGAATGAATTGAGGAAGATTGAAGAAGATTTTTTGGTGTTTAGTGAAGAACAAAAGAAGAACCTTCTTTTTTCTTCTCAAAATAGTTTGCATGAATTAAATTCCCAACAATTTTCTCTCCGTCCTTTGTAAAAAAAACAACATGCAAATCAGATTGCATGTATGATGACACTAAGCACCTTGAGATTAAATAAGATTGTAGGTGTTTCATGTTGAAAAAATCCACTTAAAGATTTTTTCCAATTAAAAATCGTATTTTTAAAAAATGAATTTGTTTTTCAAATTAATTGAAATCAAATCTTTTCAAAATTAATTTAAGTAAAATTTAATTCAAATAATTAATTTTGAAATAAAATTTAAATAGTTAATTAAACAATTTAATTAATCAATTAATTTAATATCAAATATTAAATTAATAACACATATTCCAAATATGAATCCTATTTATGTAATTAATATTTAAATCTTTATTTAAATATAATTCTCCAATTTCGTTTAATTCAATAATTAAACGTGTAATTATACTGAATTATTGATTCCCTTAATTCGAATTTGAACGTTTCAAATTCACTCATCACGCTATTCTAAGGTTTAATCTGTTTGTAAGCTGTAGGGGGACTTAATGGACCTACAGATCATGGGCTTCAACGATCTGAGATTAATTAGCTAAACTCTTTAAACCGAATTAATCAACATTCGTTAACTACCGAGTCACTCCATTAAAGGACAGTAGTTACACCCACCTCATCTAGATATATTTATGTCTATTTGATTTAACTATGATCAGTAAGTCGACCCTTGATAAGTTGTTCGTAACAACAGCTGGGTCAAAAACTGTTTTACCCTAAGATTATATCTTGCTCCTTAAGTTCCACTGATCCTCTAATGAACAATTGGTTTGTGATCAAATCTCCAAACCGAGTCCTCTCGGGCCAAGTGAGGGGTGGGCCCCTTGTTCAAGACCCGGAATCAACACTTAAGAGATTAACATTTCTTCTATCCTCAAAAATGGGTAGGAGTGAATTTCATCTACACCTATGTCCCCAACTATCTACCCGGTCTTACCCCTGAAGTGGGAGACTTATTGAACCGACATTATTGACCTTCACCCATGCAAATCTAAGGATAATTCCGAATAAAACAGAAGTTCATAGTTAGCTCAAGATTAAGGTTCAAGTTACCTAGGTCATCGCTTTGAAATAGTCAGTCTTATATAGTAAACAACGTTGTAAAATAAGAGTGACTTATTTATCGGTCCGGTCTTATACAAACTCTTTGCATGAGAACGTCTCACTCGCATGTCTCCACATGAACGATTTAGGATCACATCGTTTGTTACTAAATACCAAAGTGGGCCACATCCAATAGTGTCCCAGAATAAGGTACCCAACCTTATCCATATATTATAGGACCATTTTGGCTATTCA
>NC_052358.1:58439246-58479976 GCF_009727055.1 Benincasa hispida
ACGAAACCTAAATAAATCAGCACATACGTGTTAATAGTTGTTCCTTCTAAACACAAAAATAGTTTTAAAATAAGTACAATATACCTATAATAATATTGTCATTCATATTTCATAAATATGAAATATGTTTACATAGGAATGTGTGTGATAGTCGATTTAGTTTTGTCAGTTTTGGGGTCAATCAAGAACAAAAATTGGTTTTATAAAGAAAAGATCCCAAATCGATATCCAATAAAAAACCAAACCAAATAGATTGGTTTTATTTTGTCCATGGTTCTCCATTTTTTGTTTTTTCTTTCACAAAATTTTATTTTGTTTTCTAGTTTTTATTTTGAATTAGGTCTTTTTGCTAATTTTTAACTAAAATTGGGTCTTTTTTTTCTTTTCTAGTAAATGTATTTGGCGTGTTATGGTCTATATATCAAGCCACATGGATGAGGAAGCTTCTTCTGTATTTCTTATCATTTTATTATTTGTTGAAGTCACACGCAAAATAAAATAATCTTCTCAGTTCACTCTCTCGTTTAGTTCTCTTCATTAATTTCTCTTGTTCTTTTCTGATTTTCTGATGAAATTTAATGGTCTTAAAGGTGTAAATCTATAAAGCATGCAATGAGAGAATCATAAAGAGAAGGAGAAGAAGAACATAAGGTGTCGGTATTGACATTCAACATGCGGAAGCAATTAGAATCTTAAGCACTCCAATTCCATTAATTTTAGCAATCAAGAAAAGCATACTCATATAAAGGAACTTATTTCTGAGGTAAACTTTGAAGAACTCTTCAATCTTTCAGTTCCAGCTTGAACCTTCGCTCCAAGAGTCTGTTAGAACACCACTGATCTTTCATACTATTCTTTAAGATCTTAGATTGGAAGAGGATTCTAAAATAGATAGAATGAGGAAGATTGAAGAAGATTTTTTTGGTGTTTAGTGAAGAACAAAAGAAGAACCTTCTTTTTTTCTTCTCAAAATAGTTTGCATGAATTAAATTCCCAACAATTTTCTCTCCGTCTCTTTGTTAAAAAAACAACATGCAAATCAGATTGCATGTGATGATCACTAAGCACCTTGAGATTAAATAAGATTGTAGGTGTTTCATGTTTGAAAAAATCCACTTAAAGATTTTTTCAATTAAAAAATTATTTTTAAAAAATGAATTTGTTTTTCAAATTAATTGAAATCAAATCTTTCAAAATTAATTTAAGTAAAATTTAATTTCAAATAATTAATTTTGAATAAAATTTAAATAGTTAATTAAACAATTAATTAATCAATTAATTTAATATCAAATATAAATTAATATAACAATATTCCAAATATGAATCCTATTTATGTAATTAATATTTAAATTTATTTAAATATAATTCTCCAATTTCGTTTAATTCAATAATTAAACGTGTAATTATACTGAATTATTGATTCCCTTAATTCGAATTTGAACGTTTCAAATTTCACTCATCACGCTATTCTAAGGTTTAATCTGTTTGTAGTGTAGGGGGACTTAATGGACCTACAGATCATGGGTCTCAACATCTGAGATTAATTAGCTAAACTCTTCTCCCTTTTTCTCTTCCCTCTTTCCCGCTCTGTTTGGGATTGTTGTAGCTTTTGAAATAATTGCTGACAGCTGTGCTTTTAGAAAAATCAATTGTGAAAAGCAGTAAAATTATGTTTGAATTTCAGCTTAAACTTAAAAAAGTAGGTTAGAGTGTTTGGTAAATAAATACAAAAACGTTTTATTTTAGATATAATAACTAAAATAGACTTCTAATCAAGTTTTTTTAAAAATTTTTTGTAATTTTAAATTTTAAATAAGTGTTTAATATGATAAATTTTGTTTGTTATAGATTAATTTTTAAATATTAAGGGAAATAGCTTTATTCTAAAAATCGATATGGTATACTTTTTAAAAAAATTGATGCATTTAACTCATGAAAAATAGAAAACATATTTGATTATATGAGAAGTAGATAAATATATAAAATAAATCTTATAAATTTGAAAACTCAATATAAATTAAAAATTCTAGATTTGAGAAGAATCTAAAAGCTAGTAGAATATTGCTTTTAACGTAGACGTGAAATTAACATGTTTTTAAAAGTGATTAACCTTTTTAATTTAAATCTATTTTAATTTTTACCAAACACAAAAAATGGTTAAAAATCTTTTCAAATGACTTTATGACATAGTTAACGTAATGTAGCTTTACTCTATTTTTACGCAGTGACATAGCTAAAATTTTCTATGTCGATTTATTTATTTCATTTCTAAGAAGGGATATACTTAAAATTGCTCTAATGAGTGAATTATTTACACATTTTTGTAGAGAGAGCCTCAAAGTTCTCTTATCTAAGTCATAGTTGATAGCACTGGAGGATCCAAAAATTTTATATAGGGGTACTATACACATAAATGTAATTGAAAAAATTATAACGAAATGTAAAACAAATATTCATGGATTCATATGTTTACTGATTTGATACATTATAACCGTCCTCTACGAGTTTTCATGTTTTGAAATCAATCCATGATAACTTTAATATCTAATTTATCTAATTAATCTTTCTCAATATATGCTATAAGACACTCATTCATCTATTGATCTCCTATTTGATTACGCAATCGAGTCTTCACAATATTCATAAATGGTAAATATTACAATAGCGTAAAATTAAACAATTGATAAAATATGAATATACCTAATCCCTCTATCCATTTATAGTTCAAGGAGTGGCATAATAAGGCCCCAAACACGCTACACCAGTCCCCACGTATAGGGCTGGCAATGGGGCCGGGGTGGGCCGGGGGAGGGACCCTCAATCCCCAGCCCCGTGGGGGAAATTCCCCATCTCCGTCGGGAATGGGGTTCCCGCGAGGCCCCATTCCCCGTTTTCCCGCGGGATTCCCTTACTAATTCCCTGCGAGAATTCCCCATTTTTTTTTAATTTTTTTAAGTTTGGGCTTGACTTTTGTGCTTGGCTTTTGGGCTTAAATTTAGAAATTTATATATTCAAATATTGGGCTCACAACATATAAGCCTATAGTATATATTATTAAACATACATATAAATAAGTTATTTTTATATATTATAATATATATTTATAAATATTAAAAATATAACTATATAAATCGAGGTCGGGGTCGGGATGAGGTGGGGTCCCCGCCCCAATCGAGGCGGATCCGCGGAAAATTTTGTCAACCCTACCCATGCACGCTGCTGTCAAATTAAACTAGAATTAAAATTATCTAACCAATTGGTATATATTGGGAAGCCACTACTAAAAAGTTGAGATAAACAAAAAAAATTGTATTAGTCTATATATTTTTGAAGTTTGTTCAATTTTAATCTTTGTACTATCAAATATCTCATTTCATATACTTTTAATAAATTTTAAATTTCTACTAGTTTATTATAGATATTTTCATTATTTTTTTTATTGCATTTTTACTATAAATTTTGAAAATATATTCACATATTGTGTTTCTTTGCATGAATATTATTATGAATTATTTAATTAACTTCGAGTGACTAAATTTAAGATTTATTGAAAATATAAGAACTAAAGATTAGACACTTAAAACTACAAGGATTAAAATTGTACAAATTTCAAAATATAGAAATCGAAATGATATTTTAATCTTAAGATAAATGTTTCAACTAAAAGGACATGGCGTCCAATCTCCTCACTCTCATTTAATGAAATAAAAAATTACAAAACTAACATTACAAATGCCAATTCAACTTTAAAGTAAATATTATATCACTTGTCAGATTATTAGTAAAGTTGAAAATCTAGTGTGAGAGTTGATTTTCGTTTTTTCCAAAGAAAAAAGGAAAAGAAAAAAATATTATTTTAGATAAAAAATGAACAACAAGTTGAGATGGCCGAGTTGGTCTAAGGCGCCAGATTAAGGTTCTGGTCCGAAAGGGCGTGGGTTCAAATCCCACTCTCAACAATCAAATTTTTCGAATATATTTTCATGACGCTATAACAATGACACGTGTCATGAAATTACTGGTAACTTTTCTCTCCTCTGATTGTGGCGGCAAAATACCTTATCCTCCGCCGTCGAAACGCAACTCAGAAACCCCAAAATCGAAGCATGCTGGACGTCGCCACCACCTATTCCGCTGCTCTAACCTTTCAATTTCGCCGTTCAAAACCCTCCATCATCCCCCATCAATGGCGGATCAGAGCTTCCTCTGCTGCTTCCACTGTCGATCTCACCGCTCTTCAATCCGCCATCGACAAGGTTCAATTCCTCCGCTTAATTTCATTTCTATGCCGTTTGATTACTTACACAAATTCCTTTTCTAAAATGCAGAAAGATAGTAACGCAGTTAAGGAAGCACTGGATCAGTTGAGGGAACTTGGTTGGGCCAAGAAATGGAGTTCTCAGCCGTATGTCTCCCGCCGTACGGTCAGTCTCCATTTTCAAGTCTCAAGTTCCTCTTCTTCTGAGAAACTCCAATCCATTACCAATTTTTTGCCCTTCTTCTTCCCTATTTATGTATATCAATGATTCTATATACACTGACCAGACTACTCTTCGAGAGCTGACAACGCTTGGAATTAAAAATGCGGAGAATCTTGCTATTCCTAGTGTCAGAAATGATGTGAGCTCCTCTTTAACATTCTTGCATTTTGTTTGTTTATCTATTAGAATTTTTGGTTTTGAGATGACAAATCGTTGGTGCCTCCAAAGATAATATCAGATTGGAGTCTTATCACTATAGTGCTTCATGTTGAAATTAGTGCCAACTTAATTTGCAAGTTAATCAAATTAGTTTTTTCTTTAATTGAAGTTAATGGCTTTTATTTAGGATAGTTTCTCCAAAATTGGAAAATAGTGTCCTAATGACTTAGTGGGTTTGATGGAGGAGAATTTCAAGATTAGCGATAGAGTTTTAAGGTGAGTGTAGTGGTTAGTTTCGTATTTTCTTATAAATATTTATAATGTTTCTACTTAGAACTCAATTGAAGTTCTTGATGCTCTGTGCAACATTTTTTTTTGTTTCCATCTTTTGTTCTCTTTGTTTTATTGTTTTTCGTTACACTAAATGAGTCTGTTTGTCCTGTTTGCATTTATCAGGTTTCTTGAAACTTATGTGCATTTGGTGCTTTCAACACAGGCAGCTTTCCTTTTCACTGTGGTGGGAACGACTGGATTTTTGGGCGTCCTTGCAGGGCAGCTTCCTGGGGTAACATAAACAGAGTAGTTTTTGATCTTTTGAAAATTAAGCTAATAAATACTAATTTCATCTACTGGTTTCTTGTTATCTACTTTTTAGGAGTGCTTTTAAAAACCAAGCTAAATTTTTAAAACTAAAAAAAAAAAAAAAGTAGTTTTGAAAAACTTATTTTTCGAATTTAGTCCTTGTCCTTGCAGGGCAGCTTCCTGGGGTAACATCAACAGTATATTTAGGCCCCATTTTTAGTTATTAGTTTTTAAAAATTTAGTTTATAAATACTACTTCTATAAATTGGTTTTTTTGTTTTGTTATCTACTTTTTAGAAGTATATTTAGAAATCAAGTGGGGTTTTGAAAACTAAAAAAATAGTTTTTAGGAACGTATTTCTGTTTTTGGAAATTTGACTAAGAAATCAAATATAATTAGGAAAGATGAAAACTATAGTAAACAAATTATTAGAAAATAGATTCAATTTTCAAAAACTAAATGATTGTTAAATGGGCCTTAGTCCTCATTTAACCACCATTTTAACTAATGAATTCTATGTTTGTTTACTAACTCAAAGATCCTTAATCTTTCGTGAGGGTGAACACTTTTTGAAACTTTGGATTCATAACAGGATTGGGGCTTCTTTGTGCCATACTTGATTGGCAGCATATCGCTAATTGTTTTAGCAGTTGGGAGCATTTCTCCTGGGTATAAGTTTGTTTGTGGTGTATGGTTTTCTCAAATTTTTTCTATTGTTAGCTTCTCTTCCGTGACATTTTGTATGTGGGTTGCCTCTCTCTCAGACTTCTTCAAGCTGCCATAGATGGCTTTTCATCATTTTTTCCTGATTATCAAGAAAGAATTGCTGGACATGAAGCTGCACATTTCTTGGGTAAAGTCTTTGTATGAAAATAAAACTAATAGCTTATCATGAAATGTGCCTAGTTCACTTGGATCTAATAATGAACTCTGAATTTTAGTTGCTTACTTGCTTGGACTTCCTATTCTGGATTATTCACTAGACATTGGAAAGGAGCATGTCAATCTCATTGATGAAAGATTAGAAAAATTGATATATAGTGGCCAGCTTGATGATAAGGAACTTGACAGGTAACTAACTACTCTCCTCTATGAGATCAAAACTAGTCTGTGATATTGATGCTAGTAGAGGCTTGTTGTCCCCATTTGGTAACCATTTGATTTTTAAAAATTAAGTCTACTTGCTCAATTTCTTATACTGATTTGAATCTTTCTTAAATAAAGAAGTTGCATTCTTAGCCAGACTCCAAAAATAATAAAATAAGTTTTTAAAAACTTTTTTTTTTTAATTTTCAAAACTTTGCTTGGTTTTTTAAAGTATTGGTAAAAGGTAGATAACAAAACAAGAAATTTAGAGGTGGAACGAGTGTTTATAGACTATTTTTGTTACATCAATGATTGATCCAAAACCTACCTTCTCTAGTACCATGTTAAATCACCGATTAACCCAAAAGCTTAAGTTGATGGAAGAAGGTAAATTTAATATCATATCATCTAACCATTTCAAAAAACGAAATGGTTTCCAAACACGGCTTTAGATTACATGAATTGCAAGTTGTGTAGCATTATTATTATTATTATTATTTTAAACTTTCAGGTTGGCAGTGGTGGCAATGGCTGGACTTGCATCAGAAGGTTTAAAATATGACAAAGTGGTTGGCCAATCAGCTGATCTCTTCACTCTGCAGGTTTCATGTTGCTATTTAATTCATGAAAACAGTTCCTTTACCCCCCTCCCTTCAACAATCTAACATTTACATTGATTTGGTTCTATCAGAGGTTTATCAATAGATCTAAACCAAAACTTGGCAAGGATCAGCAACAGAACCTGACTAGATGGGCTGTAAGTTTTCGCCCATTACCACTCTGGATAGTTTCTTAAAATCTTTTTGTTTAGGAACTCGAGCATTTTTTTGCAAATTCATCTGATCATTTCCAAGTACTGCATTACAAGTTTGCTAAAAATATGTTTTAGTCCCTAACATGTCAGAGATTTTTTTCTATTAAGTTGTTTAAGAGCGTGTTTGGCCCAAGGAGTTATGAAGTAGGAATTGGGAGGTAGAAGTTGTGAACTCCTCCTTATTTGACCCAAGGAGTTGGTAGATCCCACTATTAAAAAATATCAATTTTATATCTCATCAACTTCTTATACTAGGCCTCAAAAGTTTACAACTCCTTAGACTTCATAACTCATTACTCTCACTATTCCACTCTCTATATTATTATTCATATATGGTAAGATACTAAATTGATAAAAATGTTAAAATACAAGAACTAATTGGAACTTTTTAAATGACTAAATTGGAAGAAAAATACTCAATATTGGGGACGAAAACATATGTCTAGCCTAAAAAGTTTTAAGAAAATCGCGTATTAGTGATCGAATCCTGAAGCTACTTCGCACTTTGCTGTAGGTTTTATTTTCAGGTTCCCTTCTGAAGAATAACAAATTGATACATGAAGCCCTCATCAAAGCAATGTCAGAGAAAGCATCTGTAATAGAATGCTTTGAAGCCATTGAGAAAGCTGCTTAGCTAATTCAAACTTTTTTTTTTCTATCTGCGACGATTACCATTCTTTATTTTATATATACACAGAAAAATAATGATAATAATCTCATATATGTTAAAATGATGATCAATGGAGATAAAATCTTAGTTTACTTTTGATTGTTTTTCTTTTAGTAATTGATATATGAACTAAACCATATGGGTCAAATTGAAATTAGACCTAAATCAATAGAGATTAATTGAAGTTTTGAAAACGATGAAAACCTAATTAAAACCTAATAAGAAGTCCAATTGATATTCAGTTATTATGGTAATTATATCTTTAATAAATATAACTTTCATTTGAGATTGTTGGAGAAACTTGATATATTTTCAAAATGTAACCTTCATAGTTTCAAAATATTCAAGTTAGGTTAGAAGCACCCTAACTTTTTAAAACACTATCGACTAAATTCAAGTGTAATTATAGTCTTTTAATGATTATTAATGTTGGACATTGTGGAAAGTTCTCATGTCCTTATCAATTAAGGGTTAGAATGTTTTCCTCTAACTGTTTTGGTAGAAAGGGATAATCTCTGCTTAGAGATGTTCACTTTCCCATAGAGACTGGGGAAGAGAATGAAAAAAAGAATAATGATCTAAAAGCTAAATGGGGATGGAGTCGAAGACGAGAGTAGAGAATGCAATCTTCATCCCATCTCCACCCCGTTTGGATTTTTCTTATCTTTATTATAATAATGTAATGTTATGTTACTTATGATTATTATTAATAATATTATATTTAGCTTTCAAGATTTATTGTTTAATGGTCAAAATGATGAATATGTTTAAATTAATGTAAAAAAAAGGATATGTTTGAATTCTAACAAATTTAGATTATGCATATGAATAATTTGATAGATTATTTCCTTCAACTCGAAAAGTTCGAGTAATTTCTCTTTAAATTATAATTGTCCATGTGGAACTAATCATATAAAAGTTAATCATTTAATTAATACTTTTTCATAATAGTGATTTATATTAATTGATTTTTTTTTTGTTTATGGAGAAAAAATCCCAATAGGGAACTTGATCCCCATGAACTTTTTATGAAGAATTTGATGGGGACGGGAATGAAATGGGGAATGGGGGAAGCCATCCTCAATCCCGCCTCGCCTGTGGACATCACTACCTCTATCTCTACCTATTTCCTATCAATAATAATCATAATCATAATAATAATAAAAGAAGACTTATAGATGTAGAGTAGGTGGATTGTCAATATGAATAGACACGCTCGTAATGATCATTTACCCGTTAATCAAGATGGTATATAACTAAAGAAATGTCAAGTCGCAACTTCTCATGTGAGTTGGATCAGTCACATCCAGATTTTTGGTGGGGGATCTTATTAAACTAAAGGTGTAAAACAACAATTTGTGATTACAAAGGCAGCATTTCACTTACAGCCGCCCATACAATGAAATCATATCCTTCAATTTACTTGCTTCTGTCTCCAAACTCTCAAAGCTTACGGAACTAGGTATTCTCCATTTCCAGTTTCCAAACTGTGTGACAAGTACAAACATATCTTACACACTGAACCATCATAACAATTAAATCCATAAATATCAATTTTCATTCTTAGAGAATCTAAACTTCTTCACATTTTTCTTCAAAATAAAGTTTGCTATTGAATTCATGGCCTTTTTTCCTACATTACACAGATAAAGATGGTATAAATTATAAAATAAAAGAATCAAAAGATGGGGGGTTTTTGTGGGTTGTTAATATCTTCTGATACTACTGAAAGCACCAGTGTGCACTCATGACCTATTGAAGTTAATTGTAAATCATATAAATTTTAGAAAATATCATTTTCTGTGCAGATCTAAGTACTATTGTATGGTCAAAGAACAGGCATGGAAATGTCTGGAATGCATTCAACTCAAATGCTTAATGTTGAGCTTTATGACAATTAACAAGATTAATTGGATACCTGAGTATGAAGGTATGTATAAACTTACCTGTGTTGCTGGAATGTTCATCCTTGCAGAACTCCCTAACCCAAGAACATCTTGCAAAGGTATTATGGCAGTTTGTGCCACAGAAGACAATGCTGCCCGGATGAGAGCCCAGGGGATATCATCTTTCTCAGTAACTGAAAGATACTTCAGTACCTGTAACAACCGAGACATGTCACAACTCATTTCATTTTTCTATAGTGAACAGAACAAGAACCCTAATATATTAATTACATGGGAAGTATAGCAACGTAAAAAACCCGAAAGTGCACACCAAGAAGATGAATAGTATTTTGATTATTCAACACTTCTCTCCCAAATTAGACACACTTCCTTTCCAGAAAATTTCTGAATTCTTTCACAACATATCCTGAAAATTGTTGTCTTTCTATCATTAATATGTAGAATTTTAGTCATACCATAAATCTGTAACCACAATCAATCAAAGACCCAAGAATGATCAAAGCATTTGAAACTGAGAATCCCAGAATTTCCGACCAAAAGAACAATGAAAGACAGATGTGCTTCGTCCTTTTCTGTTTTGGCTTTTCATAATAAAAGCATCAAAGGTACACTTCCAAGCCAGATAACAATCTCAGATTCATTGCCCGTTTGTGGGTGGTAGGCTTACTTTGCTGGAATTGAATCCTCTGGATGATAAATAAAGCTTTGTCCAAGAACTGACTAATGAATATTTTGACCCGATCAAAGATGAACAGGGGAAACTCATGGAGACACATTACTCCTTTAAGAAAAAAGATGCTGCCTAGTCTTAACACTCAAAGGGTGATGGAGGAGAATGAAGTGAGCATACTAACCCAACTAATCCACAACTGAAATAGTGTCATAACGCTTAGATTTGGGTAGGCCATCAATGAAATTCATGGTGATAACATCCCACTTAAGATTGAGAATCAGCAAGGTTTTCAATAGATTAACATTCACCTAAGCGTCCAACTCTTGCCTATCCAACTCCCCCACGAGCTTCATAATGATTAACTTCCCTTCTATCCACACTGTCACTTCCTGAAACCTCATCGACTATAGGTCTTTTACTATAGTACTTGAGAATCCTTTACTCCTGAAACGAGATAGAATAGTTCCCATCAAACATTTTCTCCTACTGTTGGTCATCCACTTCCCCTTTTTTTTTCGCTCCAGATTTCTTCACATACTCTTCCAGACCACCCTCTAAGGATTCTTTTCGAGTCTCAGCCTCTTGTCCTCTTCTTGTGTCAGGAATGTGGCTGCAAAGGGGTGGGGCAGTCTTCCCTTTTTCTAAGAATATTCCCTTTCATCCTTGTAAAATGCTTTAGTCCTCCGATTGGATTAGTCACCAACACATTCTCCTCGTCTTCCTCCATTTTTTTTTTTCAAATTGGTTATGCAAGGTATCCATCATAGTACCTGATCTTCTCCCCTTCAATGTTGTAGCTCGTCTGCTTAAACTCAGTTTCCATGTTTCTCATCTTTGAGGCCCCATTTTCTCCTTCCTTGGGAGCATAGCCTGTGTAGTTCATATGAAATTTCATTTCCTTCAGTGGACCTCCCTACGGATTTCTTCAAACCTTTATTTTTGTTTATTCATATTGTTACTAATGTTACTGTGTTTTCATGTATGTTCAAACTAATACAAAAATTAGTAGCTTTGAAACAATATTCAGAAACTATTGTAGTTTTTGCACGTGTGAATGTGTTAGGTTCAGAGAAAGTGTTGCGAACATTGGACTTTTCTTCTTCATTCAAATTGTCCCACCACCCACGGATCTGCATTAAAACAGTTCAATGGTTAACAGAATGACACCAGGAGAGACCAATTTTATTTACTTAAATCAGATAAAACCGTTAATTCAAAGTTGCATGTCTATTCCCCAACATCAGATTTTACAACATATTGCAAACAAGGATATACAAGCAAAGATGGAAATTATTACTGTGTCATTATCATGAGTTCCCGTGTAGACAACTTGGTTAGATTCATGATTGTGGGGCAAATGCGGATTAGCAGAATCACTTCCAAAACCTGTTTGAACAAAATATATCAATTACCCAGAATAAACACTTCAAGACAATCTCTTCAAAACAGAGACAATATATAACAGTAATACCAAATTGGAGAACAGCCATTCCAGGTGCCCCTATAGATTTTCTGAGTTGAACCACATCTTCAGTAATAACTCCCTGTTATAAGATGGTTAAATCAATGCAAAATGTAGCTAAAACTAAAAGAAAACGGACTCAATTGAAACTTGTAGGGGGGCGGTAATGGTAATGATAGCACTAATCAAATAATCTACAGATATGCCCATGAGTATTTCCTTTCTCATGACTGATAAGAAATGATGAAACCGCAGAGCTAAATGATACAAAAGAAAGTGGAACTATGCTCGTTTACTTTCCTAAATACAAGTGCACATTACTTAATTCATGAGTGACATTTTAGACACCCAACAGACGGTGTTATGATGCGTTGGTAGCAAGTTTTTAACCTTAAGCTTATGGCTTCAAAAATAAATTACGAACCCAAAGTAGCAAGTCTGAAAATTTTAAACAAGAACGATATTGGAACCAATACAAGAAATCACATCCATAATGTAATGAGCATTGAATAGGTCCCTATGATTTCATTACTTGTTTAACCATAAAAACATTCAGTTGAAAATTATATTTTCTCTTACTTCTCTTCGGAAGAAAGGTTTCTTAAATAGAAGAAATACCCAATTACAAATAAGGATAGAATAAAAGACAGCAAATATAATACAATAAATACAATAGAGAATTTCACAACAAAGGAAATAATCAACACTTCCCCTCAAACTGATTTGAAGATATCATTCATGGCCAATTTGTCAATTAACTTGTTGAATTGACACTTTGGAAGACCTTTAGTTAACACATCTGCAATTTGCTCTGTTGTCAGAAGAAATGGAATGCATATATTCATGCATCAATCTTCTCCTTTATGAAGTGTTTATCAACTTCAATATGTTTCGTCATATCATGAAGGACTGGATTGTGGACAATGGAAATTGTCGACTTGTTTTATCACAATAAATGCGTATGAGCATTGTCAGAGAGAATTTCAATTCTTCTACTAGTCTTTTTATCCATATGTCTGCAAAAATACCATGGCTTAACGCCCTAAATTCTGCTTCAACGCTACTTCTAGCAACCACAATTTGTTTTTACTTCCCCAAGTAACTAGCTTTCCTCCAACAAAAGAGCAATAATCCGAAGTGGATATTTTATTAATCATACTGCCTGCCCAATCAGCATTAGTGTAACCCTCAACATGTAGGGGATTATGCTTCTTAAATAGTATACATTTTCCTAGAGTACCTTTCAAATATCTCAAGATTCTATAAATTGCTTCAAAGTGAACTGACCCAGGAGCATGCATGAACTGACTTACCATACTAACTGCAAAAGCGATGTCAGGACGTGTGTGAGAGAGGTATACGAGTCTCTCCACAAGTCTCTAGTACTTTTCTTTTTCTTTTACCTCTTTTTCAATTGAGGCTACCAATTTTAAATTTTGCTCAATGGGAATTTTTGCTATCTTGCAACCAAGTAAACCTGTCTCATTCAGTAGGTAAAGAATATACTTCCTTTGATTGACGAAAATGCTACTTTTAGACCTAGCAAACTCTATACCTAGGAAATATTTTAAGGTTTTTAAGTCCTTGATTTAGAAATCATTAGCAAGTTTTTTCTTCAAGATATTCACTCCTATCTCATCATTACCTGTAAGTATAATATCATCAACATACACTATCAAAACAACCACCTTGCCACTTCCAATACGTTTATAGAATATAATATGATCAGCTTGGCTTTGGCTGAATCCATAGCTATTGACTGCCTTTCCAAAACGTTCAAACTATGCTCTAGGAGATTGTTTAAGGCCATATAATGATTTCTTTAACTTGCACACTTTGTTAACCCCAAGATCCAACTCAAAACCAGGTGAACCCCAAGATCCAACTCAAAACCAAGTGACAAATCCATAAATACCTCTTCTTCAAAATCCCCATTGAGAAAGGCATTCTTAACATCAAGTTGATAAATAGGCCAATCAAAATTAACTGCAACAAATAAAGAATTCTGATAGAACTAATTTTAGCTACTGGAGCAAATTTTTCTTGATAATCAATTCCATAGGTCTGACAGAACCCCTTGACTACCAATCCGGCCTTATACCTTTCAATACTACCATCAGCTTTACATTTTATAGTGAACGCCCATTTGCATCCCATTGTTTTCTTATCTTTTGGTAGTTCAATTATGTCCCATGTGCAATTTTGTTTCAGCGCATTAATCTCTTCCATCACTGCTAATTTCCAATTCAAATCATTTAGGGCCTCCCGTATATTCCTTGAAACAAATAGGTTGGTTATTTTGGATGGAAAGGCTTCATGACAGTCAAACAACCTATGATAAGAAAGATAGTTTGCAATGGAATATTCGGTACATTTACGAGTACCTTTCTTATGGACAATTGGAATATCAAGATTAGAGATATCAGGTAGAGGATTATGAGGAGATGAAGAACTGGGAGAAATAGGAGTAGAGTGTCTAATACCTGGATCTTCAGGATCATTCATTGGAGCATTAGATTGGTACTATGATAAGTTAACTGTCTGATCTCAATCTTTTTTAGTCAAGTTTCGTCTAGTATAAACCTGAAGTTCAAGATTTCGACTTGTTGAGTCAGTTTTTAGTGTTTCTCTCCCTGAAGAAGAACTCTCCAGACTTGGCATAGAAGGCCTAGAACTCATAATTTCAGGACCACTGATGTTTGGGAGAGATGAAGTGTCCCAAATATTATCTTCAAGGTTAGATGTCTCCTCCTAAAGAGAATTTGGGCTAAAAACTGGTTGATTTTCCAAAAAAGATGCATCCATACTCTCAAAATACTTATTGGTCAAAGGATCAAAACATTTGTAAGCCTTCTTAAGAGATATAGCCTACAAAAATGCATTTAGTGTCTCAGAGATCAAGTTTAGTTCAAGAAAAGGTGGGAGTATGGACATAAGCAATACAGCCAAATAATTTAATTGGTAAATCATAGAACAGTCGGTTATTAGGAAAAGAATCTTTGAAGTGACTCAAAGGAGTTTAAAATTCAAAACCTTAGACGACATTCGATTGATCGGATATGCAGCTGTAAGAATGGCATCCTCCCACAAATATCTTGGAACATTCATAGAAAACATAAGGGCACGAGCAACTTCAAGTGTCTATTTTTTCGCTCAGCAACGCCATTCTGCTAAGACGTGTCACGACATGTAGCTTGATGAAAAATATACTTATCTTACAACAAATTGGTTAATTGTTCATTGAAATATTCAGTGTCGTTATCAGAATTTGAATTTGAATTTTAGTTTGAAATCGAGTCTCAATCATATTGTAAAACCGAACAAAAACCTCTTTTACCTCTAACTTTTTTGTTAACAAATAAAACCAAGTTAAACGAGTGTGATCATCTATAAAGGTAACAAACCAACACTTATCACTATGAGTCAAGACTTTAGACAGACCCCAAACATCAGTATGAATTAAGGAAAAAAGGTGATGAAACTTTGTAAGGTTTAGTGGATCGATGATGTTTGGCAAAAATGCAACTTTCACATGGAAAAATTGAACAATCAAATCCTTTAAATAAATCGAAAAATAGATACTTTAAGTAGAAGAAATTTGGATGCCTTAGTCTACGATACCAAAGCATTATAGTTTCTTTAATAGAAGGAAAAAACAGATACTATTCAAGTCTCGAACTTTTTTATGACTAGCTGAAACTTCATCAAAGTAATAGAGACCCATCAATCATCCTAGTACGTCCAATCGTTCACCTGAGTTCTGATTCTGAAAGATACAATGAATTTCACAAAAGATAACACTACAGTTAGCATCCTTAGAGATTTTACTAACAGATAACAAGTTACAAGCTAATTTTGGAACATGAAGGACATAACGTAACGTAAGTTTTGTAGTCAAAGGAATGGTTCATTTTCTTGCAATAGAGGTGAAGCTACCATCGGCGATGCAAATTTTTTCATTGCAATACATAGGAGAATATGATTCAAATAAACAAGAGGAAACTAGTCATATGATTAGAGGCTCCGAAATCTATAATCCACGGAGATGAATTAATGCAAGATAAAGCTTGAGGACAAGTTCCTAATTGTGCCAAGGAAACACTAGGATTACCAGATGATGAATTGGTCTTTAGCAGCTTCAGAAATTGATCAATTTGCTCTTTATTAAACGGGCTGGAGTCAACAATATTAGCATTAGAGATGTCTGATGGGAATCTCTTTCACCTTGCTTAGAACTTTTCCAATTTGCAGGTTTTCCATGAAGTTTCCAATAAGTTTCACGTGTATGTCGAGGTTTATTGCAATAGTCACACCAGACATGAGGCTTTCCATGTGGCTTGTTGGATTGATCAAAAGACTTCATTGCAGTATTTTCAATCACCAACGCAAAGAATTCAACTGAATCAATAGTTTCTTTTGCAAATCATAACATTCCTGCGACTTTCTTCCATGCAAACTTCAGAAAAAACATCATTAATAGCTGGAAGAGTAGTTTTTCCAAGTATTCTACCTCTAACTTCACCAAACTCACTATTGAGGCAGGCAGGGAATTTGTAAATACGACCCTCTTCAACAATTTTCCTATAATGCTTTTGGTCCTCTGTAGACTTCCACTCATACGTATCAAAGAGGTCAAAGTCTTACCAAATCCTTTTTAGGGAGTGAAAGTATTGTGTAACTAAGTTAGTTCCTCTTCATATATCACCCACAGGTTCAACTCAAATCCTTGTGACTGGTTGCCCAAATTAGAATACATCTGAGTTATCCCATAATCCCTTGGCATAGAGTAACACATGTAGTTTTCAGCTGATGTCTTCAACCATGGAATTGGCAAGCCAAGTCATAACCATGGAATTTTCAGAGTCCCACCCGGTGAATGAATGGTCATCTGGGCTAGAGGCGGTTTTTTCTCCCATGATGTAACCAATCTTCCCTTGTCCACGAATATACATCTGAACACTTTGGGACCAACGAAGAAAATTATCCCATTAAGTCGAATGGTGGTTATTTGGATAGTGGGACCGATTGAATAGATAGGATTGTTGAAAACTTTAGTCATAGGTGCCTTAATGTCCGACATATTGCTAAAGAAACAAAGATCCAAAAATAAAACCAGAAGATCTGAAGAAAAAAAACACCAAACTGGGGCTAAACAAACCAGTAACTTGATGAGACACAGACGGACGACGACGATGGGCAGCACTGAGCAGTGGAAAGGAGGGATGGCGATGACAACCTGCAAACGAGCGTCAAACCCAAAAATCGCGACCAAATGAGCGGTTGGGATACAAAACGCTCGACTGAGATGTGACGTCGGGTGGAGATGTGATTGATCGGCGACAGAGAGCGATGTCCAGCAGAGCTTCAAAGGACCGACGGCGGCGGCAAATGAATGGAGATCAATTGGCAGTGGTGGCAGCAACAAAAGGTAAGTTTTTTTTTTTTTCAAAATTTGACTAAGAATCGATGAAAACAACATAAAGATTTGGTATGAAATCTGTCTCTTATACACATCTAGATGTGTATAAGAGACAGAATCAACACATACCAAATCTTCTGCAAATATGTTGATCTTCCCAACCGCTCTGGATATGGCATCAAATAAAGATTTTCCAGGCCCTGCCTACAGTCATAAAAGATACTATCGAAGAAGATACTATGATATCAAAGTACAATCTAGAAAAAACCTGCCAAATTATGAGTCTGACCTTCCACCGTCCAACTGTAGCAATTTGTGCCTCTGTACATTTGCAACATATTAGCACAATGAACTAAACAAAGAAACATGTTATGTAACCTGAAAAATTTATTTCACAAAAGCCTACCAGAAGGAACTGCCCAGAAACCAGCAAATCCCCTAAAATGATCAATCCGGAATTCATCATATAGATTCTGTGCACGCTTAATGCGCCGTATCCACCAAGAAAAACCATCTTTCTCCATGGCTTTCCAATCATATAGAGGACTTTCAAGTTCCAAGCAGACATCAAGTTATTAGAAAGCTATTTCTTGGCAGGTTTACTCCAAATAAAATTAACAAACAAGAATTAACGCAAATACTGGAATCATTTTGAGAAGTATTAGATAACATTTATAATGATATAATGAAAAATCACAATGGATTTATTATTTTATTTTATTATTATTATTATTATTTTTTTTTTTTTTTGACGTGGGATTTAAACTCATGGCCTCTTAGAAGAAGTGAGATACCTAAACCACTGAGCTATGTTCATGATTGCTTCCCATGATTATATTTTCTATTTTTCTCTTTTGTTTTCCTTAATTGGAACCAATTTCCTAAACAATATCTACTTCCAAATGAACTTCCTTTAAAATCTAGTCTAGAAAAATTAATTCTATGAAACTAGACAAGGAATATGACCATCCGTAAGAACTACGGGAAAAATGAAAAACTAATTTCATCAGAGAACAGAATGTACAATCAACCATTTGAATGAGAAAAGTGCACGACACACCTTCCCCATAGTTGACCAGTTTCACTAAATGCATCTGGAGGCACACCACTCACTAACACGGGAAAACCTTTCTTGTTCTGCCAGAAGAACTTATGATTAGCATTAGCATTTAGCGGTCAGCATAATGGGAACATTCCATAGTAGATTTTTATCTGTATCTACTCATCCAGACACAATATATACCAGCAAAAATTGCTTCTTATTAGCCCAAACATCTGCACTCTGATAGCCAACATATATAGGCATGTCCCCCATTATAGTAATACCCTTCGTATTTGCATAGCTGCGAACTCTTCGCCATTGTCTCTGGAATAAAAACTGTTGAGCAATGAATATATTTATCTGCAAAACCAAAAGTACATGTGAACAATTAGGCAACAGACTACAGAGACTATAAGCACAAAAGTCAAACTAAAGAAGTCACTCAAATCTTACAAAATCTCTTTCCCTTTGGTACACATCTTCTAAAGCTGAAAGATGACGATTCTTTAAGGGTTCTGGCCATTCATACCAACTGAAACAATTTAGTCGGTTATCAATAGCAGCAAAATAAGCTGCATCTTCAAGCCAGCCTGCAAAATTGAACGACAAGAATGAGAGAGAAAGAGTGAAAGGAAGTAAGAAGAGCTGTTCTAACTTTTTTTTTTAAAAAACTTTTCTTTGATAAAAAATAAGAATTGTTCTAAACTATTAAGTTAGATTATTAATTAATTAACCAGCAGACTTTATTGAATAGTCAATCTTACACAAGTGTATTTGAGGCATTATTCAGTAAATGAAAATTAGGGGATAATTTCTGAAGTATCAATACCCACTAGAACCATTTTGGGAGCCCATCTCTGAATTCTTTTTTCCCTTTTCGTCTTCTAAATCCAACAGTGGCGAAGAGACTTTTGAAGTATCTGTGTTTTGTGTTCCTATACTAAAGGAGGAAAAACTTTACAATTAATTATGTATTAGCAAGCAGGTTCACAAAAGGTTTCATGCTGAAATAAATTTGGCATCTCAGCATAACTGAATTTTGGTAGCAGATACCAACTCTACAGCTGACCAGATCCAGCCATTGAGGAGGTTAGCAGTCTATTTGAACACCTTTTCTTGAAGTAGTTGAGGGCTTGAATTAAATTGACAGATCTTAGAAAAAATTCAAGTGAAGGTGATTTATTATCTGGCAAACGTTCGCTAACTTTTTCTTTTTTTTGGGGCAAGGTAGAATGGATGAATTAGGTAGCTTAGATAGTGTCATGTATAATTTTTAACAATCAACAAAATCTAAATATTAATACAAACTCGAAGTTGTGCAAAATATTATAGGTGAACCATGACATCAGTTGGATTATATTAAAACTCACTTGATATATCAGGATCTCTACAAAATTCTTCAAGCTGTCTTTTAAGTTCACCATCACTTTGAATTAACCTTTCTGCAGCCTAAGACAGAACCAAAGAAAATAATTAAAGAAATACTCAGGTTATATTAATATATTAAAAATAAGACAAAATTTGAAGTTATCAGTGTGCTTGTAAATCTGTATTGATCACAAAGCAATATACACTGGAATGTAAACATAAGATTGCCCCTCTGAGTCTAACGCACGATGTGTTTTACTTTCCATTTTCCATTAATAGCACTGCTTCCTCCAATGATGAAACAAATTGGTACATCCTTATCAAGTTTCTATTGAAAACTAATAAGGATGACTTTAGAAAATGGATGAAGCTTAGGAGACAGATTCCACTTTGATATTCATTTTCAAGTCACTGCTCATAGAAGCAACACTTGAATTTTGTCATGCAACTGAAATCTCCTACTAAGAGTTAGAAGAGTGATATAATTCTTACATATTAGCAGTACAAAAGATCAGTATTTATAGATACTGTCATCTTGATAACAAACTCTAAACAGCCCAGAATGATAGGTAACAAAGAGGAAATAAAAGATTACGTTACAGCAGATACAACAAATCAGGTACAACAGATTACAATCAGCCAATAGTAACTACTCATGAGTCTGGAGAGTGGAAAGATTAATTACTAACCTTTGCAATCAAGGGATCCTTTATATCAGCAACAACAGAGAAGTTTACATGGTCATGGTCGCTGCTAGTATCCATTCAGGGACAGAATTACTTCATAGGTCCTTTCATGAGAGATTATAAAGGGGATGCAATCAATTAATCTCAATCTGCCAAAAAGTAAAATTCTTACACTGGTTTTGGCAACTCGTCTTTTGTGAGCAAACCATCCTTGACAAGCTCATCAAGAGAGATCAAGAGAGTGTTTCCACAATTTGCATCCTGAAAGTTATAGAACAGCAAAAACAATGTACATCAGGTAAGAGTAAACAGATCAATAAAACTGTTGAAATTGATTGTGTAAATAAACATTTTTTTAATGTAAAACCAAGCTTCCACTAAGACAAATGGAAGAATACAAATGGACAAAAAAAGACTTTATAGTAATATTTTCCTTCAAAAAATAGAAACCCACAAAAAAAAGAGAGCCTAGGAAGCTGGTACAAACTAAAAAACCCAAGATTACAAAATAGGCTTCCATTACTAGGAAAAAGAGATAATAAACAGAGGGGCGATCTTATGTATACATTCCAGTCAAAAAGTGGAAAGAAACCTAGCCATAAATCATCCTTCCTCCAAGGGCTAACCCCTCTAAAAATTCCCCTCCTTTTCTCGAGTCAAATATTCTACGAAATAGAAGGGAAAAAAAGAAGTTGCACATCATAGGATTTATCCCTTAACCTGAAATGGCAAGTCATAAAACATGTTGAGTAAAGCCATTACTAAAAACTGGCTTCACTCTAGAACACACATTCAGATAGCCTCGTAGCCACTATATCAAAAGAGCTAAAAGTCAGCCAAAGGATCTATTTTTCGTTTGTATTTCCTCACCACCTCCATCAATGACTAACGAGATCTATTACAACCAGACATGCCAAGAGTCTCATAAAAATAAATACTTGTGTGATTGCAGAGGTCCAGAAAACATCACAAGCACAGAAAGTCAGCTTAATGAGGGATGAAAGACACAACCATGCTACTTTCATGATGACTAATGTCCTTGGAGTGTGAACAATCGTTAACAGGATCTGGAAAATATAAACTAGCGTAGACCACCTGAAAACCACCACTTATCCCTAATCACAATTATTCACGTTCATCTCCCAATTTGGGAGTAAAGGACCTTTCTGTTGGCAGGTTTTATGCTTGATCCACCAAATAAACCCACCACTTGATTGCATCTACCCCTATTTCTGCTTTACAATTTGTGGAGGAAACTCCAACATGACCTATAAAAGTAATTTCAAATACAGCCAACATGAGTGCTCAACAGATAAGTTATCTACACCTTTCCTTTGAATTCTCATCCCACATTTGTTGTACTTCAAACACAGTCATGGCCGGTGGTTCTATTGCTAATTCTAGTGAGGGAAATAACAGTCTCGAGGGCAATATAATTCTAAATAATGAAGAGAGTCTCTGCTGCATTCATTTTTTAAATTCAGATAATACTACATGTGATCTAAACTTTATCTTCAATAAATTAAACATTTCAAAATAGTGGATAAGATGGGGCAAAATAAAATGGTAATTTCAATAAGAATTCAATACAGGGGTAATACCGAGTCTTGCTGCACCTTCCTCTCATTATGCTTGGTAATGAATGCCTAACTCAAGCCAATACATAATTGCGATATGAACAACAAAATGCATCAACCTGTTCCCAAATGGCCAAACCTACTTTGCTTATGTTATTTGATATTCAGAACTTATTTTCTAACTTCGGTTTGCTGTGGATTTTTGGGAACAATGTAAAGGATAATATTTCGCATCTTTTGGTTGGTCCTTTTCTATCTTCTACAGCTCAGATTTTATGGTCAAATGCATTTAAAGTTTTGGTTTTTGAGATTTGGTTTGAACGTCCTTGGTCAGACAGATGGGGTTCAGTTCGTCTTTTAGCTTCTTCTTGGAGTTCGCAGTCCAAGCGCTTTGAAGATTATTCTATTCAGGATATTTGTCTCAATTGGAATGCTTTTGTTTTTTCTATATAATCAAGTATTTTAGATCTACTGTAATCTCTGAAATCTCGTTTTGTATTGGATATGATGAGGCTGTCATGGATGTATCAACCTAGTTGAGATATCCGGGTGCATCTCCTGATCCTTAGTGGTTTATTTGGTTCATATCTCTTATATTTTGAATTTTGCTCTTTTCATTATATCAATGAAAAGTTCTATTTCCATTTCAAAAAAAATATATTCATAGCAATAGGGACCAAGTAAATTTCTTTTTGAATGTTTATTCTCTATATCTACATTGAGCTAAACTCTCCTTATCCATCACACCGTCCCATCCCCCACCTTAAACATTGGAAGGATAAAAGAAACAGGAGATAGAGGAGGGCAGAAGGGAAGAAAGAGAATAAAAACATTGCTTGACTCGAGAAGTCATCACCTGGCCTGAGTAGGGTGATCCCTCTTCGTTGGCCTTCCTTCCTGGAGGGACAAGAGGAAGAACCTGCATAGTCGCGTCGGTTAAAAAAAAATATATATATCAAATTCCAAAATTTCCACATCTTTTTTCTATACTGTAAACAAATAAATATATATAAATAAAATTTTCTTTCCATTTTCCCCCTCACCAGTCTTAAAATTCATGCTCGTTGTATTAGAATTTTAAGTACAACACTACAATTTTTTTTTTACTAAGGCTATGGAACCCAGTAAGTGTCAGCTTTTTAACAACCATTTCCATTTTTCTCACGACTCCCCGCAACTAAGGCAAGAAAGACATGCAAGCCATAAGTTATTTTTCTTACACCTAGTTGGTCAACAGAATTAATGGGGAATTCAATCAGATGTGAAATTCTTGAAGGGAAACAGGGAAAATCACTCAAGGAGAAACGCATAACTATATCCATGAATCATTGCTTCAAAAATTCAAAATTTTCAGTATTTAAGCATTACAAAAATTGCTTCAAGAGCTCCAGAACTTATCTAATAATCAACCGCGAGTCTACAACAACGAAACAGAAAATAGAGCTCCAAAACCTCCCAAGGAAACCAAGAGACGATTGGTATGAAGAATCAAACCTGCCAAACAGAGAATCCCGCTTCATGAAGCCAATCAATAAATCTAAACGCCTCATCACCAAGATCACCAATGCCATAAGGTCCTCGAAACGACGTAGGATGTAGAAGAACACCTGCTCTCCGCCGAATGTCAGGATCGGAATCCGGAAACCACTCGCCATAGTGGACCGGAAAATCCTCCCCCACAGTGACTGTATCGAAAATGGTGGAAACTTTCAGAGTGTGGGTAGAGGAAGAAGATGACGAGTGCTGAAATCTCCTGGTGGATAGGAACGTAGTAGTGGCGTAGAGAGGCAATGGGGGATTCCGAAGCTTGGGAGTTAGATGAAAAGGGAATACTGAGGTTGAGATCGCCATTGTCGCAGAATTGAGCTCAGTGTCGAAAATAGAAGAGGTGAAGTGAGGGAGAAGGGAGTCTGGCCAGCCGAGCAATCTTCCGTATCTGTTGGGTGATGTGACATGTGATTATCACGTGGCACCGGGTAGAAAGTTTCAAATTGATTTTGTAATTTTAAATAGGTAGCTGAAATGGAATATGTATTTTTCCAAAAGATATATATAAATAATTTGAGTTTTCGAAAATTGAATAAAAAATACTTATAAATATAGTAAAATGTTACCGTCTATTTGTGATAATTAATTGACACAACTACTATCATATACTATTGATAGATGTTCATCAATATTTATCATTGATAAACTATGATATTTTCTAATATTTAAAATATTTTTTAATAATTTTGAATTTCTCTAAATTTATTAAATGTTTGTTTGGATTGGATTTTCCAAAAATGTCATTTTTGTGTAAATTCTTTTTGAAAAATGATTTAAAATACAGTTTCAAAATCTATTTTGAATAGTTGTCAAATATTTTAATTTTTTTTAAATATTTTTTTTAAAATTAAATGTTGGAAAAATTAAATCAAACACAACTTAGAGTACATTTGTTTAGAAAAAAAAAATATCTTTAATCACATATGCTCTTTTTTCTTTTGGAATATTACAACACAAGCTTTAAAGTTTGTACTAAACTGATAATTTAAGCCATTTTAGATTTTTTTTTTTTTTTTTTTTTTTTTTTTTTTTTGAAAAAGAGCCAGTTTGGTTTTAGTTTTAATAAAAAATATTACCATGTTTACTCTAATTATTATTTAATTAAAAAATAATTATATAAATATGTATGTGTCCGTGTACGTGTGTATATATTTTTGTGTTATAAGAATAGAAGGACAAAGGTTGAATCACATCCAACTAGAAATGCCCTGGGGCTTTCAAACCAAACACGGGTAAGCTACCAAATAGAAACTTGTTTGCCCAATTTTTTGAAACTCGCTTTCCTATGCATAAGTAATCTTGTCTTTTTCCGTAATATGTTGGATTGGAGATAGAGATGTCCACGCAGTAGGACTGAGATGGGTTTATCCCCGTCTCCTATTTCGATCTTCATCTTCGTGAAATTTTTCATTTAATTTTGCGATGATGGAGACAGGAAGTTTTCTATATTTTGTAATTTACTATTCTGAGCCGTTTTTAATTAATTCACAACCGAATAAGATTTTAAAAACATACAAATTACTCCATTGATAAATTCAAATAGTAGTATGATAGTAAACAAAGTTGAATGAACAAAAATTTATAGATGTGGAATGGGAAACGCAGGCTGGATGAAAATTTTGACAAAATGATAAAGAAATTTTCTGGTGTGAAAAACTTTTGGAATGGTTGATTATGAAGTTATGGGATATGGGTTTGGGGTAATGTGATCCAGGGGAGTGTAATGATGAACAAATTAGAGTGGACTAGGATGGGTCGAAAAATATAATCCATGTCATTGTCCCTGTGTCAAACAACATGGAGAAATTTCTCCCGACTTACCCTCTCTCATTCAGCATATAATTGAGAATTCTCCATCCCATTTGGGGTGGGTTAAATGAACCGTTGGAGATGTTTTATTTTTACATGTATTGTTTGGCCCCCCGATGAATAACGGAAACCATATTCCACAATGCAAGAACAATATGTATCTAAGTTGAATCAAACTCAGTCCTTCAACAATCTTTGAAGCTCAAGAACTTTAACTTGCACCTTTCTAGGTGGATGTCTTCGTCTACTTGCTACACGTGCAAAATTGAAAACACAATCATATTTCATATCGAGGAGCAAAACTCCAAATTGAATATTGAAGTAAAGTTTATCTATATTGAAAAAGAGAGACTCTTATCGCTTCTATTGATCACAAGTTGAACATAAAGCTATAAACGTGTGTTAAAACAAGATTAACGAAAGAAAGAGATTAGAGACAATGAACATAGAGAGTTTCGGTAACCCAATTCTATGTAACCACAACTACGTCTGGAAGGTACTTGTGCCTAAATGAAAAGGTTCCACTAGAATAGACGAGTGATTACTACTTATTTGATGGACAAGCTATCTTGATACACTAATAGCTTTCTTCGAACGAACTGTTTAAGCTCCCCTTAAACTTGACACTTCTCAACAGAACTGTTAGATTTAGATTCCCCTAAATTTGATATCTTTGTGCGCACTACAAAAAAAAAAGTACTCTCCTGATGCCTAGCATAGTCAGAAAATAGCCAAAAACACGTCAGGAGATGATCTCCTGTTGTCGTTGACATCATTGGGAGTATAGTCGGGAATTCTTGTCAGGAGACTTACTACCGACACTGGTAGCCACCCCATTAGGAATTTAACTAACTTCGGCGTTGTACATATGGTGTTAGGAGTTAGTTAAACTCCTAACAGGGTGGCTACCAGCATCAAGAGTTCATTATTTCGAATTGCTCATTAATCTCCCGACGAAGTGTTCCCAACATTGATGTATTGAACAAACTCATATACGCAAAAAACCAGAAGAGTCATCTGACTATTTGGGTTTTGGATTAATGATCAATATTTTGTTTATTTTTCTTTTCATTCAACGATTGAAAAAATCTTCAACTACAACCCTTATACTATAAGGAGTGACGTGAGAGTCTTTCCGAATCGAATATCTTCAACAAACTATCACCACCATAAGATCACACCAGCAGACTTGCAGACGGACAAAGATCAAGTTTTCTATGGTGTCACAGACTTCTTTTCGAAAAATAACACAATGTGACTCACCAAGGTAACCCACACAAACAAGAACAAAAAATATACATTTGATCACATAAGGCAAGGGACATAAACAACAAGAATAAAAAATCAGCCACCAAAAATGGAAAGAATAATATAAAATCTGAAAAGGAAAGACACTTTGAGGGCTTTAAGCCTCACAACATGCTAGAAACTAGATGCATAACAAAGTATATAAAAGAAAATAATAACACGTCAATAACATATATAAATAAGAAATTTGCATGAGTAACAAACTTGAATAACAACTAATATAGGTGTTCAAAAAATCCGATTACCTGAAAACTTGATCAATCTAACTCCAATCGGATTGAAATAAATGAAAATTTTATGGGTCGAATGGGTTCATGGATTTATCTAAAATAACCTAAACCAACCCGAGTTTAATAATTAGAAGAAAATATATATGTTTTTTTTACTTATGATACAATTATAGATACAACATTAATTTTAATTTTATTTAATTTCATATATTTTTTTAGTTTATTCTCCAACAAATCCTAAAAATAATTTTTTAGCACTTTTGAAAGAAAACTTATATAATCTAAACTGAAATTAAGTTGTTAACATTAATTCAATATATGAAAATAACTAAATAATACATATTAATATTTTACTTATTTTTAGAAAAAAAAATTAAAGAATGATTTGGATAACCCAAGCGAACCCAACCCAAATGTTTCATGGTTAGGTTGGTGGGTTAGATTGAGTTATTATTTAATAAAGGTTATTTGAATTGGAGAAATTTATAATCTGAACAATTGAGTTGGTCTAAATAGAGTTTCAAACTAACCCAACCCAACCCATGAATATCCCTAAAAGCAAACAAACTTGAACAAATACATATATTATAACTAATACAACAAATATCCCAATAGCCAATATCCCCTCAAGTTAGAGGTGAATATCGAAAACTCCCTCTTAAATGAGTTATTTAACCTTAAAAATTAGGTTTATTGTGATTTTATTAAACAAGAAAAGCATGTGCATGTTCATACACTTGAGTGATAAAGAAAAAATGGAATTACAACTTTAACTTTAGAACATAATGTAAAGATTCTAAATAGAAAACTAAAAGCTAGCTGCCTTTTCTATTTGCTAAACCTCTTTCAAGGACAATAAGTCCTCCTTTCGAGTGAAGGAATTTTAATAGAGTTGGAATAGAACGGTGTAACAACTACAAGAGTAAACGAAAATGCACAACTTAAAAGCTTTTTCTAGAGGAAAGGTGATGGATTTCTTCGACATTTACCTACTTCTTTTTGTACAAATCATGTTTTCGCATATGTTTGACAACCCGTTTTTACTTAAATTCACTCAAAATAGTATGGCATGTGACGATAAATACTTTATTTTTCAAACATCATACTTGAATTTTTTTAAAATTGGATAATTCTCACAAATAAAAATTATAAATAATTAATTCAATAAATTTACCATTTTTTATAGATATGATGAAGAGTTATTATTACTATTATCATTATCACGATTGTTGTTATTTTTTTATTTTTTTTACAAATTTAATTGGCAAATTTATAAAGGTTGATTACTGTTAATTTCAATTAGTTTTCGTATTGAAATGAGGGTAATAGAGTATGTTTGTGAAAGAGTGCAAATGTAACAAATTTATCCATATGAAATTGAAGCATTATCACATTATTTGAATGAACTTTTAGAATAATAAATAGAATTAATAAATAATTAAAGATGAAAAACAGAAAGAGAAAGTTTATCTCCGATAGCCAATTGAGTGTTTGTAAATATATAAATAGCAAAATTTATAAATATAGATACTTATTTTAATCAATTAGTTACATCCAACTCAAATGACCAAATTACACTCAAATAAATGAAAACAAAATCAATCTTCGTTACACATATAACATAAAATAGAGAAAAAAGTGGAAGAAATTTTCTATTTTTTGTAGAGAAAGCAAGAATTTGACCTTACCAATAGTTAAGGAGGCTAGACCTTTTCTAAAACACATGCCAATAACTAACTATAACGGCCATTCCCACCCTCTCTCTCTCACACCCTCTCCTGCTTCCATCATTATTGCTTCATTACCGTCGGTTGATGGGAGACCCAAAATCCACCCCCACCGCCCTTGTCGTCGCCGCCGCCGCCACGAGTTCCCCAGATCCACCACCAGAATCTTCAACTCCACCGCCACCTCCACCGCCACCACCACAATCATCTTCGTCCTCGTCTTCCTCTTCTCTTGTTCCCCCATCCAAACGAAAGAAAAACAAAACCAAGGTCTTTCGAGTCTTTCGGTCAGTATTTCGATCCTTCCCAATCATAACACCAGCATGCAAAATCCCATCGCTCCCGTCAGGGCTATCAGACACGCTCCGAACACCGTCGGGGAGAAGTGTGACTGGAACGCTCTTCGGGTACAGAAAAGGGCGCGTGAGTCTATCAATGCAAGAGACTCCAAGAAGTTTTCCTAGCATTGTGATTGAGTTAGCCATGCAAACAAACGTGTTGCAAAAGGAGATGAGCTCAGGGATGGTTAGGATCGCTCTCGAGTGCGAGAAGCGAGCCGATAAGGCCGACAAGACGAAGCTCATGGACGAGCCGTTATGGACCATGTTTTGTAATGGTAAAAAAACTGGGTATGGTGTTAAAAGGGAAGCCTCCGATGAAGATCTCAAAGTCATGGAGCTTCTCCGACCGGTGTCAATGGGTGCCGGAGTCTTGCCGGGAAACTCTGACGTGGAGGGCCCCGATGGTGAGCTGGCATACATGAGGGCCCACTTTGAACGAGTGGTGGGGTCCAGGGATTCAGAGACTTTTTATATGTTGAGTCCAGAGGAGAATAATGGGCCGGAGCTTAGTATTTTTTTTGTAAGAATTTAAAACACATATCGTGGAATGAAATCAATATTGGTTCCTACAAATTAATTGACTCTTTATGGTCGTATTACTGATGTCGCAAATGAGATCATAAATTTCATAATATTTCGTCTTTTTTTTCCTTTAAAAAAGAGAACTTTTTTCAAAATTATCTTCTTTTTGTTTTTTTTTCTTCACGAATTTGTTGATTCGATTTTTTTCTTTTTTTCTAGTTATCTCTTTCAAAATTTAGATGATTGGATGATTTATAATTTATTGAGTTTTAGATTATTTTTGAAAATTTGTTTAGTGCTATTTGAGTGAAATTTTGTTATGAGATAGGCACTTTTTTAATTTAATTGTAACTTAAGGTGAGGTCAGATTTTTTATGAAAAAATCGATAACAGATTTTGCACTTTTTTCATATTAAGCTTTCCTTCCCCCAACACCCCCACCCTTTTTTCTTCTCTTCTTCTCTTCTGTTATTCTGTTCTTCTTCTCCTTCTTCTGCTTTGAAGAGATTCATACTAAGCTTTTATCCCTATATGGGTTTGATATTATATTTAGCTAGGTTGTATATGGTGTTAGACATATTTAAATAATAATATATTTAATTAAAGTTTGGGCTAGGTGGATTAATAATTTATTATATTGGGTTATTTTATTAGATTAGACCCTATTATTTGATCTAATTAATTAAGGCCTTAGATTCCTAATTAATTGAGTGTGGACTTTGGGTAAAAGCTTATTCTAGTTAATTAGGGTCTAATTGTAACTCCAATTGAACTAGTATATAAAGAGAGTTAGGGCTATATCCCAATATACCAAAACAATAATCACTCAATCTTTCTTGAATCCCATCGGGAGAGATCCCAAGGGCATTCGGAGTTTTAGTTGAGGATGACTAGTCATCTATCATCATCTTGAAGTTATCATTAGTTTCTCAATGAAATCTGATATGTTATTATTCTTTACAATTTGACATGATCCCAAAGTTAAATCTATTTTAAATATTTATGCTAACAAGGGTATCAGAGAGTGAATTTTTTTTGTTAAATTGTTGGTTTAAGTTTGTTTTCTAGTGAGATTTTGATTCAATTTTGGTTTTGGTTAAATAATTAAAGATTATTAAAAGATTTAAATAAATTAATTAGAAAAAGAGGGGGCTAAAACCCTTGTTGCGCATGGAATCCGTTCACACCGGCAGCATACGAGAACTACGACATGAAGTTGCGAACAAAGCGTTGCTGGTCTCGCCGGCAGAAGTGCAGTCGGACGTTCTCGACATTGCAGGTGTTGCCGGCTATAAGTTTCAACGGTTTTTGTTGAGGCCAACGGTGGGTGCATCATCCGTAGAGTCGATGGATTTCGTGTTTTTTTTTTTGTTGCAACTTACGCCCGCGGTGCTTGATCCATGAATTTGGTGGATTTTGTTTTTTGATTGATTTTTTTAATATTTAAATCTAAATTCAAAGTGGACACAAGATTGTACTCTGCGGCTTGACATCTTTCATTTCATCTGACTTATCATTTTCATCATCTCATTTGATTGAGTATTGGTTTTGTAAAGTCGATCAGTTTCTTTATAAATTTACATATTTGATCTATCTCACTTCGCCACTGTTTATTTCTTACTTTATGTTAGATGCATCTAAAATCCAATTCTAAATGCTTAAGCCAACTAAATCACTTGGTAAAATCCGCTTTAGCTTGAATTATTCGAGAGAATAAGCAAGCCAGCATTAAGTTAGAAACGCTTGGTACATCTAGAGATAGACGCACTAGTGTTTTATTGCATCCTATGACTAACGCATACATCCTAGAGATAGGGTATTGTATGACATTCGCATTGAGAAGTGCCGAATAGAAGTCTAACGCATAAATGGAGATAAGAAAGTCATCTCATTTGCATCATATTCTTATTTATGTACATCTAACTTAGATCGATGCATATCCCCTACATTAAACTCCATTTTCACACAACCCCTTATTTTCTACTTGTCCCTTTTGTATCCTCTTGCACACACACAACAGCTTAGTGTAAATAACTCATTTCTGTATTCACTTAGGATATTTCTATAACAGCTACAACGCGAGGTCTGTGTTAGCTTTAATCTGAATCCCTGAGTTTGACCCTGGACTTACTAGGAACCTGAGTTAGATTTATACTTGGATTTGATTCAAGAAAACTTGAATGCCTACAGAGTGTCATGCATCCTATTGCACATCACTAACGCATCACAAACGCATCAACGCATCATTCACATTTACACATTTTTCCAATTACTTTATACAATACACTCCTAAGCTCACATCACAAATTCAACGAACAAGTTTTTAGCGCCGTTGTCAGGGATTCAACAACAAAACTAACTAGAAATTTTGTTTGTATCTTTTATAGGAAAACTACAGTTGAGGGAGTATTACGAGCTAAGCCGAAGCTTGTAAACGTTTATGAGCAGGGAAAGCACTCCTGAACTCGTATACGACCTCAAGTTGAAAGGACCTTCCAACGAAGAAAGTGATCTAATTGTCGCCACAGGTTAAGGCAACAACTACTCAAACAGCAAACTAGACAACAACAAATGGCGGACGAACAAGTTTTTGGCGCCATGCTGAATCTGTAGAGTCAAGCTGTGGAGTACAATCTCTTGTCAAATGTCAAAAATAACTAAGAAATGAGATGATGAAAATGATAAGTCAG
Organism: Benincasa hispida; assembly: GCF_009727055.1. NCBI lineage: Eukaryota > Viridiplantae > Streptophyta > Magnoliopsida > Cucurbitales > Cucurbitaceae > Benincasa > Benincasa hispida. Next base: position 58,471,349 of record NC_052358.1, read on the forward strand.
ATGAAATGAAGGAGTCAAGCCGCAAAGTACAATCTCTTGTCCTCTTTAGCTTAATTCTAATTCGTGTACAACCACTTGTAGAAGAAATGGAAGAAAATTCTCTCTCGAGCCCAGCTTTCCCCACTCCTTGATCGGCGGTGGTGGTGGTTCTCTTCCCTCTCGTGTTCTTTTCGTCCACAACACAGCTCTAAAGTCTCAAATTTTAGAATTATACAATGAGCTCAGATCTCTTCATCTGGTGGGATTTCTTCTATTTATAGGCGTTGGTCTTCTCCAACTTGATGATTGGGCAGCATTAAATTTCATACCCTAGTCAGCCGCCTGACACTCAGATGCTTTTCAGACGCCGCCAGCTGCAGATGCCCATGCTTGTAAGTGGTGATTTGACACGAACAACCTAATCAATGAATCTTTCTTGCCTGCGACACTTAGAATCTTTGTTGAAATCCTGCAATATCATGTGTTAGTGTTCACTTGCTATCGTGAGATGCTTTAGGAGTGTATAGAGTAAAACAGATTGGAAGAATAAAGTCTAAGTGCTGTATTCTGCCTTGATGCGTTTAAATGAATGCAACGCATTGGGGCGTTAGTATTATGCACAGAAGACACACAGCTCCTTATAATAACGTTCAAGTTTTCCTTGGTTAAACCCAAGTATAAATCCAATCTAGGTTCCTGGCAAGTCTAGGGTCGATCACAGGGATTCAGTTTTTACTAACATAGATTATGCGTTTGTCCTTAGTATACTTTATTTTTGTTCTTTGATTATTTTCTAAGTCTTGTGCTTAACTTAACCTCAATGATATCAACTATATGAACTCATAAGCATAAGATATGCGTTGGGAAAATAGACAAGGCTTGAACTTATCTTAAAAAGATTAAGTTTACTTTCTAACGCATGCAAGCTTGAAGTCTTAAACTCCTTTCAATTTCTCAAAGCTTTTTAAAACTTTGTTTCTCTTTTAGCAATGAGGATATAACTCATCTCCAAATTTAGGGATGAAGGAAATCCGAGCGTAGACGCATCAATGTATACATCATAAAGAAAAAGGGAAACAAAATAAGAAGAATTTTGAATGCAGCTCCTCTGTCATTACTTCAAAAGAAAGAAATTTCAAATGACATGAGCTTAATTAGAACAGGCACTTAGCCGTAGTTGGATGCCCGCATAACACCCGTGGGGGTAAGCCAAAATGAAGTTAAGTATCCTAGACCAACGCGTCCCATAAAACTCCTCTATCTAGTCTAAAAAAAAAACATTATACTTTGAAAAAGGAATGATTATTAGATATGAGTTTAGTTGTAAAGGGTTCTCACCCGTACTTGGATGCTCGTATGACACCCATGGGGGCAAGCCAAAACGAAAGTGGGATACCTAGAGAAATGCATGGGTAAACAAGTACACAATCACTTTTTATCCAACATTTGTTTTTCAAAAGAAATAGCATCTAACGCATTGCTGGTTGAGAAAAGATTGAAATGTTTTGAGAAATGAAAGGAGTTGCGATGAGAAGCCTGCCGCATCGGAAACTAAATATTAGTCCTTTTAAGAAAAGCGTCAATCTAAGTTATATTTTCCCAACTCTTATTTCAGCTTTGAGACGAATATGATGAGAGGTGAAATTTGCACATTTAAGGCAGAGGAGATAGCGAAGAATTATTTTAGAATGCTTGAGGACAAGCATTGTTCAAATTTGAGGGTGGTTGATAACTTGTAAAAATAAAAATTATCCTTGCTCTTAAATTAGAACAATTAGGGTTTTTAATGATAAAATCTCCACATTTTTCATAGAAACGCATGGATTTACTTAAACAATAGAAATTTCATGTAAAAGAAGTTTATCACTAAAAATCGCGGCGTTAACGCACTACTTTGCAGGATTTCAATTCAAAAACTGACAATAACGCATTAGACAAGTGCCGCAAGAAACGCGCTAACGCATGAGCCATGCGTCAGAGGGAATTCAACACATAGAAGATTCGTTACTTCGGGCTGATTGTGTCACATCACCACTTGCAAGCATGGGCACCTGCAACAGGCGGCGTCTGAAAAGCTTTCAGAGGTCAGGCGGCCAACCAGGACATGGAATTTAATGCTGACCAGGGCATGGATTTAAATGCAGCCCATCCTCCAAGTGGACGAGACCAGCGCCTATAAATACTTGAAGACCGTCAAGAATTAAGAGTTCCAGACAATTAGAAGCTCCATACTCTCTGTAAATTTTTAGACTTAGTTTTAGTTTGTACAAGCTGTGCCGAGGTGTAAGATGATCGAAGGAGCTGAGAACCACCACCATTGCCGACCAGGGAGTGGAGAAAGTTATTCTTGAGAAAGATACTCTGTCCTCAGCTCTTTAAAGTGATTGTATACAACAAGATCGAGCCAAAGAACTACAAGAGATTGTATTCTTTGGCTTGACTCAGTCTCTCTCTTATTATCATTTTCATTTCATTTTGATTGAATATAGTTCTTTGTAAAGACTCATTGATCCTTTAAAAAATTCATATATTTGATCATCACTTTTTCTATTGTTCATCTTCTGTTTATGTTGAAAGCATTAGTACTTCATGCATAATTCTGTTTCAACGCCTAAACCAACTTGACAACTTGGTGAAAGCTTCTTTACTTAGTTGTTCGAAAGAATAGCTAAACCACATTAAGTAGAACACCTAGTACAGCTAGAGATAGACTTACTAGTGTTTCTTGCATTCTAGGTTAGACGCATGCACCCTAGAGATAGGCTTGTATGTTTTTCGCATTGAGAAGTGTTGAATGATGTCTAACGCACGAACAGAAAGATAAGCAACCCATCCTATTTCATCCACACTACATCAGTTGTATGCAATTATCTTTAACCGACGCGTCCACCTACTTAAATTCCATTTTCACATGAACCTTCATTTTCCACTCAACTCTTTTGTATTGTCTTGCATAAGCATAGCATGTTAGTGTAAATAATACATCTTTCACATTTATTTAGGAAAAACCACTCCTCCAAGTCTATGCTGTGTTGGGGTACTGGTTCTTCTCGTCCAACTAAGTCTTCAAATGCTACTGCGTTACTGGACCCTAACCAAGTTGGCTCAAAGATCACTGAAGGTGGCACAAAATTTTGGATTGGACTTTATTGGGGCGAAGGAATGGAGTGAGGAAGGTCCTGATCTATGAATATGGGTTCTTGATGAATCTACTCAGGACTCCCTTTTAGCTGGGCTATTGGTGAGTCAAGGAAAAATTCAAGTGCAGGTTGTGCTTCTTCAGCCAAAGCTTCTGGCTCAGCTTCACATTCTTCATTCTCTAAAGCTTCATCGCTGTGTTCAACTACCATGACGCGTCTTTTCTTAGGGGTGCATTTTGTTGGTTGAGGTCTACGTGCCACTTCTTTGGTAGGTAAGGTTGGTTGATGCTGTGATCCTCGAAGAATATGCCTTACTGCCTTGATGTCTATCAGACCATCGACTTCTTCATAATCATCCCCCAGAGGGATGCCCCCGTGTTCGCATAACGCGCAAATCAGCCAGAAATATATAGTTGCCCTCGAGACTTGCTCTTGATGGTCTTGATCGGGTTTCGTATAATCCTCCCAATATCCAACGGGATGCATTGTATTATGCAGTAAGTGGCCAGGACGTGTTCTCTGGATAATGTTTCATCATGCGTTGTAGGCATGATGCTGCGTTTGATTAAATAATACCACATGTTAGCGTCTGGGTTCAGATTCCTGGAACAGCATCTTTGATCCATTCCTTGATGTCTGCCATTTACTTCCAGGTTTAGCCACTATCTTCAACGCATCTTCCAATTGACCAGGCGTTGGTTGCTCTAATATGTGGTTTCCTTCTGCGAGGATTACTATTCAAGTTGAACACTTCATTTATCTTGTCTGCCGAGAAGTACACTAACACCCCTTCCACGAAGGCAATGTTCTTTTCCATGTCGATTCGCTGTGTAGAACGGCAGACAAGGTTGGGCCAGATGCGATCGGTGCCCACGTAGAATTGATTCCACCCTAGTGCGTTGATGGTTTCTATGATATAGACTAGCAATGGGTGGCATTCAGGAAGAAGCCTTTTTCTACTAATATGTCATTAAACTGACGCTTCCTTCCATGGTTCTCATAGGTAACCGCTCCGTTACCTTGCGTTTCCCTGCCGTGTTCTCTTGCCTCTTTAGCCAACTCTCTTAACTCATTCTCCAACTCCTTTGGAGATTGGTTTTCCTTCACCTTGTCTCGCGGGCGCATATTCTTCCAATTTATTTTCCAATGCGTTGTGCCCTTTTTTACGCGTTGCACCCTCAGGTCTGGGTGCAACTCTTCTTCTTCTTCTTCCTCCAGTATCAACGTTCTCTTCCTTGATACTCTATTTGATTTTATAAGCCCCTTCATCCGTGTCAGATGGGCGTGGCTACGACGCATCAGGGCCAACTCTCCTTTCTCTACTTTCTTCTTCTCTTTTTTCATTCTCTTCCCTTTCTTCATTTTCCATCTCTTCTTTAGCATCGCTGCATATCTTTATGTTTCATCCAACTCGAGTGATGCGTTTGGTGGATCTGAACGCATCACTTGAGTTGCTTCTTGCTTTTGGTTGAGCGATGCTAGAATAACTCCAAATACTTCTTCTTCATCACGTCTTGCTAACTCTGCCAAGTCTTCAAGGTTATGCTTTGACACAGGATTGTCAGAGGCTGGGATGGGTGGAGTGAATGGCGAGGTGCCAACAGGGGTGTGAGGCGTCCCTGGAGAGGATATTAGGATGGGTGAAGGTGATGGCTAGTTAGACGTGTCTGATTCCACTGGGTAAATTATGGCTAAGAGTTCAATGGATAGAAGGGGAGGTGGATGCACCGCTGGAGATGGTGCGGTATGGGTATATGTAGGAAGAGGTTCATGCGTTGCACCCACCAAGGTTATGTTTGGGATAAATGGTGGTGGGGCAGGCTTTTTATAAGGTTTGGATGTGGCTATAGATGACGGACGCGTCCTGGTCTTGGCTGGTGTCTTTACCCTTGGTTTAGGGGCAGACTTGGGTTTTTGTGGGGTTTTAGCCCTAGGCAGAGAAGTTTTGGCCGAAAGGGTTTACAGGTTTCTTGGAGCTTTTGGCCAAAGCTTTCATGGAGGTGGAAGAAGGTGTAGGGACGGCCAGACGCTGAGTAGAGGTAGCGTCATCGTAAGAGGCTTTCGATTGGGTAGGGACGGAGGTTGATTTCCTAGGGATAAGTGGTGGTGAACTTGAAAATGAAGAGGAGGAGAAGGAACTTACCGGCAAATCATTGCCTAGGCTGTAGCTTTGGTTCTGAGAATTTGAGCCGGACGACATTGTTCACCAGAGATGCTGAACGAGAAAGGAAAATGAAGGTTTGGTGAATCTGAGGTTCTAGTGGTTTCTAAAGAAATGGAGGTTCGTAGGCGCAGTGAAGGAGAAGAAGAAACGGTTTGGTTCAAGTGAGGTTTTTGTAGGGGGAGAGGATGATCGCGGCCGACGTCAGGCAGCGCCTAACGTCTGCAATTAATGCAAAGTGGAAGGGTCGCCTTGTTTAGCCAAAACACTCGAGTGTTTTGTGTTTTCGAGACGCGTCCCTTAACTGCCCCCTGCGTTAGACTTGTGTCTAACGTGTCCAATGTTTTAGTTTTAATTATACACTTTTCTAATTTTGTAAAGGCAAAACAATCAACTTAAAACTTTCAAATAACTAAACTAAAAAATTCAAACATAACTTAAAATACAGAATGCAAAATAATAAGGTTGAGAGGCATCCCTGGAGGATGTGGCGTTACAATCGCAGAGATGCCTCGACGCGAGCTTCAACTTGTCTCGCGTAGCGCAAGAGACGACTTTTGGCATTCCACTTCGTCTTTAAAGTACGGCTTAACCCATTGGCCGTTTACTTTTAACACATCAGTGCCATCTTCTCGCGTTAGTTCCACAGTACCGTAGGGAAAGATCATTTTAATTATGAAGGGCCCGGACCATCTAGATTTCAATTTCCTTGGAAACAGACGCAAGAGTGAGTTGAACAATAAAACTTTTTTATCAACAACAAGTACCTTCTTGCTGATGCGTTAGTCGTGCCAACGCTTTATCTTTTCCTTGTAGATCTTGTTGTTTTCATATGCGTTCATTTGCCATTCTTCGAGCTCGTTGAGCTGAAGCTTGTGTTGAACGCCCGTCGCATCCGGATTCATGATCAACTTCTTTACTATCCAAAATGCCTTATGCCCCAACTCTACAGGAAGATGACATGCTTTACCAAATACAAGTGAGTAAGGAGACATACCTATAGGCGTTTTGTATGTAGTCCTGTAGGCCCAGAGTGCTTCATCCAGCCTCTGCGCCCAATCTTTCCACGTTGTGCTGACGACTTTTTCCAGAATTGATTTGATTTCTCGATTTGAAATTTCTGCCTAACCGTTTGTCTGAGGGTGGTAGGCGGTAGCAATCTTCTGCCTGACATTATATTTTGCAAGTAATTTTGAAACGATGCAATTGATAAAATGCGTACCTTCATCGCTTATTAGAGCTCTCGGCGTTCCATAGTGTGTGAAAATATTCCTGATAAGAAATTTAGATATAGTAGACGTGTCATTTCTGGCACAGGCTACTGCCTCTACCCACTTAGATACATAGTCTACAGCCAACAGGATATATTGCTGACCACAAGACAGAGGGAATGGGCCCATAAAATCTATGTCCTAAACGTCAAACAACTCCACTTCAAGAATATTATTCAAGGACATTGCGTCCTTTGAAGAAATATTCCCTGTGCATTGGCAGAGGTCACAATTTTGAACAAACTCTCATGCGTCCTTAAAAATGGTGGGCCAAAAGTAACCGCATTGAAGAACTTTCATCGTGGTCCTTTGCCCACCAAAATGCCCACCATAAGGAGAATTATGACACTCGGCCAAGATGCGTTGTGTCTTCTCCTCTGGGACACATCGACGTAGTATAGAGTAGGGCCTTGTCTGTATAGAAACGGTTCGTCCCAGAAAAAAACTTACTGTCATGGACTAGCCGTTTCTTCAGCTGGGAATTAAAGTTTTTAGGGAACTGCTTGGTGGTCAAGTAATTAACTATATCAGCATACCAAGGTTCCCTGCCTTCAATTCTAAACAAGCTCTCATCGGGGAATGCGTCCTTTATGTCGTTTTTCTGGACTTGCATTTCTTGATTTTCAAGCCTGGATAGGTCGTCAGCCACCTGATTTTCTATTCCCTTTCTATCTTGGATGTCAATGTTAAATTCCTGTAGAAGTAGAACCCATCTTATCAGTCTCGGCTTTGCGTCCTTCTTGCTCATTAGAAACTTGATGGCTGAGCGGTCGGTATATATAGTGGCTGATGCACTAATTAAGTAAGAACGAAAATTTTCAATACCAAATACTACAGCCAACATCTCTTTCTCAGTAGTTGTATAGTGTTCCTGAGAGTCGTTTAATGTTTTGGATGCGTAAGAGATGGGATGTATCAAGTTTCCCCTCTTCTGCCCTAACATAGTTCCCAATGCGACATTACTTGCGTCACACATAAGAATGAAATGATGCGTCCAGATGGGCTGTTGTCAACGCATACTTCAAGGTTTTGAACGCGTCAGTGCAGTCTTCGTTAAAAACATAGGGTCGGTTCGCCTCCAATAATGCGCTCAGAGGTAACGCAATCTGAGAAAAACTTCTGACGAACCGTTTATAGAAGCCGACATGTCCTAGAAAATTTCTTAACGTTTTGACATTTGGTGGTGGTGGAAGTTTTGCTATTACATCAATCCAAGCTCTATCCACTTCCAAGCCAGCCTTGGATACTTTATGCCCCAAAATAATTCCTTCTGTCACCATGAAGTGACATTTTTCCTAATTCAGTACTAAGTTTATTTCCTCGCACCTAGCGAGAACGACTTCTAAGTTATCCAGACATGACTGGAATGAGTCTCCAAAGACTGAAAAGTCGTCCATGAAGACTTCCACGGTCTTCTCCAGAATGTCAGAGAAAATGGCCATCATACAGCGTTGAAATGTCGTTGGTGTGTTGCATAGCCCAAAGGGCATGCGTCTGAATGCGAAAGTGCCAAAGGGACAAGTGAACGTGGTCTTCTCTTGATCTTCTGGATCTATTAAAATCTGGTTGTAACCAGAATAAAGAAAGAGAAGAGATCCAGTTTTCGAAAGGCTTGGTATTTTCTGGCATTTCCCTCTTCCTGATTCGTTAGTATCATGTAATGTGTTTCTTTCGAAGGACTATTGCTTCTTGGATTCATCTTCTTTCTGTAAGGGCTCTTCCCACTCCAAACGTTCACTGCGTGGACCTTGCTCTTTCTCCGTTATTATTCCCAAATATCTCTGTATTGCTGGGGTAGAACGGCCTGCTACCTGCTTTTTCATCTCGCTTTGCAATCTACCCTACCTGGAGTTTCCAGGTTCTGATTTGAATGACACCCTGGCTCTTCAGCATTGCATCGTTTTGGGCTATGTACTCCTTCAATAGGTTTTCCAGCGGAGTTCCAAAACTTGATTGCGTGGCCACCTCTATTTGAAGGGTTGTTGATGCGTTTGTTGAAAGACAAGTAGGCGGTCCATTCCTTTGCTTATGGCTCGCGCCTGGGTTGTGCTCTTGCTGATTTCCTCCTGTCTAAGAA
>NC_052358.1:58480699-58489696 GCF_009727055.1 Benincasa hispida
ATTCGGATGGTTTCTCCATCTAGGGTTATAAGTATTAGAAAATGGGTTATTCTTGATGAAACATACTGACTGAGGGTTCTGAGGACACTCAGCATATGAATGAAAATCTCCACATCCCACACAGGTTACCATGGGTTGCCCTAACGCCTCCACTTGATTCACCTTCTACTGGTTTGGTGCGTTACCTAGCATTATGTTATGTAGAAGGCTGGTCATGGTAGCCAAGAGCGTGGCTATCGCGTTGGCATCAACGGAGTTAATGTTCTGAGATCTTCTTCTTCTGTCATTTCTTCCATCGTATGTGTCATCTACCCACTCATGTTATGTTTGGCAATGCGATCTAATATTTCTTTAGCTTCAGTATAGGATTTGTCCATCAGTCCTCCGGTTGCTACTGCATCTACTGCCATCTATGACACCCTGTTTAGTTCGCCATAAAACGTGTCCATCTGAATAGTCAAAGGTAGTCTGTGGTTTGGACAGTTCTTGACCAAGCCCTTGAAACACTCCTATGCAATGCTCAAAGTCTCAGTGTCTTCCTGTTCAAAGTTCATGATTTCCCGACGCCTCCTCGCATTGGTGGTAGGTGAGAAGTATTTCTGCATAAACTTTTCCACCAACTTTTCCCATGTGGTGATTTCCCCAGGCTCTAATGAACTTACCCATTGCTTTGCGTCGTCTCGCAAAGAATAGGGAAACAAGGAGAGCTTGATTGCCTCTGGTGTGATTCTAGGAATCACAAAGGAATTGCATGTTTCCAGGAAACACTTCATATGGGCATGAGGATCTTAGCCACGGCTACCCCCAAATTGCCCAGCAGTCTGGAGCATTTGGAGCATAACAGATTTCATTTGAAACCTGGTTCCATCAGGCATCAGATATATGATTCTTGGAGAGAAATCATATAGCACAGGGGATGCGAATTCTCTCATAGGATGCGTGCTGTTGTTTGCCATCAGGATTGGGTTCTGTGCAGTGTGAGCCAGTTGTTGATTTTGTTGTTCTTCCGCCATTGCTCTTTCCCTTTCTTGCAGTCTGAGTAACTGTTGCCTCAACCTTCGACGACGGTTGGATCGATTCCTATGCTGGAAGGTCCGTTCAATCACGGGGTCGTATCTGAACTCAAGAGTGTTCTCCCTGTTCATACACATTCATAAGCCTAAGCATAGCTTGTAATACTTCCCTTAATTGAAGTGTCCCTACAACAAATACAAACAGAATTTCTGGTTAGTTCTTGTTACTGAAATCCTAGGCAACGGCGCCAAAAACTTGTTCGCTTGCTATCGTGAGATGCACTAGGAATTTATAGAGTAAAACAGATTGGAAGAATAAAGTCTAAGTGTTGTGTTCTGCCTTGATGAATTTAAATGAATGCAATGCGTTGGGGCGTTAGTATTATGCACAGAAGACACACAGCTCCTTATAATAACGTTCAAGTTTTCCTAGATTAAACCCAAGTATAAATCCAATCTAGGTTTCTAGCAAGTCCAGGGTCAATCACAGGGATTCAGTTTTTACTAACACAGATTATGCGTTGTACTTGCAGTAGGAGGTTTTTCCTAAATAAATGTGAAAGATGTATTATTTACACTAACATGCTATGCCTATGTAAGACAATACAAAAGAGCTGAGTGAAAAATGAAGGTTCATGTGAAAATGGAATTTAAGTAGGTGGATGCGCCGGTTAAAGATAATTGCATACAACTGATGTAGTGTGGATGAAATGGGATGGGTTGCTTATCTTTCTGTTCATGCGTTAGACATCATTCAACACTTTTCAATGTGAATAACATACAAGCCTATCTCTAGGGTGCATGCGTCGAACCTAGATTGCAAGAAACACCAGTAAGTCTATCTCTAGCTATACTAGGCGTTCTACTTAATGTGGCTTAGCTATTCTTTCGAACAACTAAGTAAAGAAGCTTTCACCAAGTTGTCAAGTTGGTTTAGGCGTTGGAACAGAATTATGCATGAAGTACTAATGCTTTCAACATAAATAGAAGACAAACAATAGCAAAAGTGATTATCAAATATATGAATTTTTTAAAGGATTAATGAGTCTTTACAAAGAACTATATTCAATCAAAATGAAATGAAAATGATATTAAGAGAGAGACTGAGTGAAGCTAAAGAATACAATCTCTTGTAGTTCTTTGGCTCAATCTTGTTGTGTACAATCACTTTAAAGAGCCAAGAACAGAGTATCTTTCTCAAGAATAACTTTCTCCACTCCCTAGCCGGCAGTGGTGGTGGTTCTCAGTTCCTTCGATCATCTTACACCTCGGCACAACTTGTACAAACTAAAACTAAGTCTAAAAATTTACAGAGAGTATGGAGCTTCTAATTGTCTGAACTCTTAATTTTGGAGGGTCTTCAAGTATTTATAGGCGCTGGTCTCCTCCACTTGGAGGATGGGCTGCATTTAAATCCATGCCCTGGTCAGTATTAAATTCCATGTCCTGGTTGGCTGCCTGACCTCTGGAAGCTTTTCAGACGCCGCCTATTGCAGGTGCCCATGCTTGCAAGTGGTGATGTGACACAATCAGCCCNCTGACCTCTGGAAGCTTTTCAGACGCCGCCTATTGCAGGTGCCCATGCTTGCAAGTGGTGATGTGACACAATCAGCCCGGAGTAACGAATCTTCTATGTGTTGAATTCCCTCCGACGCATGGCTCATACGTTAGCACGTTTCCTGCGGCACTTGTCTAATGCGTTATTGTCAGTTCTTGCGTTGAAATCTTGCAAAATAGTGCGTTAGCACCGCGATTTTTAGTGATAAACTTCTTTTACGTGAAATTGCTATTGTTTAAGTAAATTCATGCGTTTCTATGAAAAATGAGGAGATTTTATCATTAAAAACCCTAATTATTCTAACTTAAGAGCAATGATAATTTTTATTTTTACAAATTATCAGTTAGTGCCGCAGTATTTTAGCAATAAACATTCTTTTGTATGAGTTTGATAGTGTTCGAGTAATTCCATGCATTTTCTCTAAAAATGATGAGATTTTATCATTAAAGACCCTAATTGTTCCAACTTTTGAGTCACAATAACTTGTATTTTTACAAGTGAATCATAACTTAGCTCAACAGCTAGCCCACACTGTGCAAAATCCTATCATAATGGCAAACAGTAGTATGCGTCCCATGCGGGAGTATGTATCTCCTGTGTTGTATGATTTCTTACTAAGGATCATATATCCAATGCCATATGGGACAAGATTTGAGATGAAATCTGTGATGCTACAAATGCTTCAAATAACTGGACAATTTGGGGGTGCTCGGGAAGAAGACCCTCACGCCCACATGAAACGTTTTCTAGAGACATGCAACTCGTTTGTGATTCCTGGGATCACTCTAGAAGCTATCAAGCTATCTTTATTCCCATATTCTTCGCGTGACGACGCAAAGCAATGGGTGAGTTCTTTGGAGCCTAGGGAGATCACGACCTAGGAAAAGTTGGTGGAGAAATTCATGTAGAAATATTTGCCACCCACCACAAACGCAAGGAGGCAGAGAGAGATAATGAACTTTGAGCAAGAAGAATTCGAAACCTTGAGTGCTGCATGGGAGCGCTTTAAAGGATTAGTCAAGAATTGGCCCAATCACGGATTATCGTTAACCATCCAGATGGAAACCTTTTATGGCAGATTAAATAGAGCATCTCAAGTGGTAGCTGACGCAGCTGCAGCTGGCTGTATCATGGACAAATCTTATAATGAAGCTAAGGAAATACTAGACCGCATAGTCAAGCATAATATGTTATGGGTAGATGACACTTGCAATGCAAGAACAGATAAGATGAGACGATCTCAAAATGTGAACTCTATTGATTCTAACGCAATAGCCATGCTCTCTGCACAAGTGGCTACCATGACAAACCTTTTGCAGAATATGTCACTCGGGAACGCATCACACTCACAAAAGGTAAATCAGGTGGAAACATTCGTACAACCCATGGTCAGATGTGTGGGCTGTGGAGACCCTCGTTCCTACACTGATTACCCAAACAATCTGCAATCGGTATGCTTTATTAAAAATAACCTATATAATCCTGGATGGAGGAACCATCCAAATTTCTCTTGGGCAAGTCAACAATAGGAGCAACACCAACCAGGGGTAAATCGGCAGTAAAAGCAAGGACCGTTGCCTAGATTCCTGCCGTCACAACAGCCGCACTAACAATCCTTTAATAGAGGAAGTCATGCGTCGAGTTCAACGTCTGCACTTGAAAACCTCTTAAAGGAATATGTCACTCAGAAACGACACATTGCTAAAAAGCCAAGCGTCATCCATAAGAAATCTGGAGATACATGTGGGGTAGATTGCTAGTGAGTTGAAGAATCGGTAGCCAGGAGTCTTGCCCAGCAATACGGAACCCCCAGGAAATAACAATAGAAAAGAGCAATGTCATGCGGTGACATTGCGAGCTGGCAAACCTCTTGTAGAAAGAACCTTGAACCTAAGAACCAGCAATCCTTCAAAAGAGCTAAACACACGCCTGACGCATTGGAAGATCAAGAACGGACGCCTGAATCCATAATCCATTCGAAGCCAAAAAGCCACGTCTAATGCGAGATAACCCCGGGTTCAGCTGAACGCACCATTTTTTCCTAGACGATTGATGAGAAGAATGATGAGGCAGCAATTTAAGCGTTTCATGAAACTTCTGAGGCAACACTGCACATTAATATTCCACTTGTAGAAGTTTTTAGAACAAATGTCGAAGTACAATCAGATTCTTGAAGATATTCTTACAAAGAATAGGAGAAATCAGCGAGACAGAAAGCAATTGTTCTATACGTTGCAGGCCCCCCGTTTTTTAATCCCAAGCAACAAATACCCAAGAAATAGAAGGAACCCGGGAAGCTTCACAGTCTCAGTGCTCAAATCAGAAGGGCTGTCGTAAAGACATGCATTGGTGTGATCTGGGGAGCAACATTAAACCTCCTTGCCCACTATCAATTTTTCAAGAAATTGGGAATTGGGAAGCTCAGCCCCCTTATTAATGCTTCAACTCGCTGATAAGAACGACACGAATATCTAAAAGGAAGATTGAGGATGTTCTAAGTGGAAAGTTGACAATTCAATATTCCCAAACGGACTTCATCATCCATGAATTATGAAGCAGACAGGGATGTACCAAATCATTCTTGGATGACCCAAAAGAGAGAATTGACCATGGCAACGTAGACAATCAAGAAGTGAAATTAATGTGTTTAAACCATTAAAGTTCCCAAGATAATGTAAAAAAATGTCAACTTAACAAAATAGAGGTTGCCTGAAAAGAAGCGGCCCAAGTTTATGAGGTCTTGCGTTGGAAAGAACAACGTGAAGAAACTCCGAGCCCCAAGTCTGAGTGAGCGCAAAACAAAGCCAACGCGTCCATCATTGGAAAAAAAACCAACTAGACTAGAAACTAAAACCTTTACCTAAACACCTTAAAATAATGCTTTTCTTGGATCAAACAACACCCTTAACCTTGGTAAATTATTTCAGCAAATTTTTTCCGAGCCTAACGAAATATTCTCGTTTGTCAGATGTTGCAAAAACACATGCGGCAATAGGAATGCGACACTGGCTGAACCATCCGTGGCATCAAACCCATCTTACTGCATGCACAATTAGGCTGAAGCAGGGAAGATTGGATCAATTGAGCCTCAACGAAGGCTAATCACATAATGAAGAGAAAGTAGTTCAAAGAAAGAAATCAATAAGTGGTTGGACAAACCAGGAGTAATTCTACCCATATCTGATAACAGCTGGGTAAGCCTAGTTCAATGCGTCCCTAAAAAGGGAGGAACAACAGTGATAGTCAATAGTAGCAACGAGCTCATCCCTTCAAGGACTGTCACGGATTGGTACATCTGCATGGACTATAGGAAACTCAATGCAACAACCAAGAAGGACCACTTCCCACTTCCCTTCATTGACCAGATGCTTGATCGATTGGCTGGAAAAGAATTTTATTGTTTTCTAGATGGATACTCTGGCTATAACCAAATTTTAATCGACCCAGAAGATCAGAAAAAGACTACATTTACTTGCCCCTTTGGAATGTTCACGTTCAGACACATGCCCTTTGGACTATGCAACGCACCTGGAACATTCCAAAGATGCATGATGGCAATTTTCTCTGACTTTTTGGAAAAGACCGTTAAAGTTTTGATGGCAATTTTCAATTGTGCTTAGACAACCTGGAGGCCGTCTTCGCTCGATGCAAGAAACAAATCTTGTGTTAAATTGGGAAAAATGTCACTTTATGGTGACTAAAGTCATTGTTTTGGGCCACAAGGTATCTAAAGCAGGATTGGAAGTTGATGATGCCAAAGTAGATGTAATAGCTAAACTTCCTCCGCCATCAAATGTAAAAGCTCTACAAAGTTTTCTAGGACATGCAGGCTTCTATCGAAGGTTCGTAAAAGGATTTTCTCAAATTGGGTGACCGCTAAGCCCATTATTAGAAGCGAACCGGCCCTACGAATTCAATGACGACTGCCGTAACGCATTTGAAACACTGAAGTATTCATTGTCTACAGCTCCGACATTAATAGCACCAGACTAGACGCAACATTTTATTCTGATGTGCAATGCAAGTAACGTTACTGTGGGAACCATGTTAGGGCAGAAAAAAGGGAATTTGATACACCCCATCTTTTATGCGTCGAAGACTCTGAACGATTCTTAGGAACATTACACAACTACGGAGAAAGAAATGTTGGCTATAGTGTTCAGAATAAAAAAATTTCGATCTTATTTATTTACGTCAGCAACCATCTATACAAACCACTCAGCCATTAAGTTCCTGATGAGTAAGAAGGACACAAAACCAAGATTAATCAGATGGGTGCTGCTGTTACAAGAATTCGACATTGATATTAAGGACAGAAAGGGAACTGAAAATCAGGTGGCTGATCACCTATCTAGATTAGAGAATCAGGAGATACAAGACCAAGAAGATGAAATCAGAGATGCATTTCTTGATGAAAGCTTATTCAAAGTTGAAGACAGGGAACCTTGGTAAGCAGACATAGTTAACTACTTAACTACCAAACAATTCCCTGGACACTTCAATTCTCAACAAAAGAAACGACTGGTTCACGATAGAAAATTCTATTTTGGGATGAACCGTTTCTTTACAAACAAGGCCTCAAGTCCATCATGTGTCGGTGCATTTCAGAGGGAGAGACACAACGCATCCTGGTTGAGTATCATGACTCTTCTTATAGAGGGCATTTTCGAGGGCAAAGAACCGCTGCAAAGGTTCTTCAAAGTGGATATATCTGGCCTAACCTCTTCAAGGATGCAAGGGAGTATGCTTTCAAGTGTGACCCTTGCCAATGCATAGGAAATATATCATCAAGGGATGTAATGCCTCTAAACAATATTCTTGAAGTCGAATTATTTAACATATGGGGCATCGATTTTATGGGACCTTTTCCCCTGTCATGCGGTCAACAATATATCCTGCTGGTAGTAAATTACATATCAAAATGGGTGGAAGTTGTGGCCTGTGACAAAAATGATGCAGCGACTGTTTCTAAATTTCTCACCAGGAACATTTTCACAAGATTTGGAACACCAAGAGCACTGATGAGTGACAAAGGTACGCATTTCATTAAACGCATCATTTCAAAATTTCTTGCAAATACAATGTCAAGCACAAGATTGCTACTGCATACCACCCGCAAACCAATGGTCAAGCTGAGGTATCTAATCGGGAAATAAAATCAATATTGGAAAAATTCATCAACGCATCATGGAAAGATTGGGTGCAGAGGCTGGACAAGCGCGGGTGATCAAACGCAAGCTTCAGCTTCAATGAGCTTTGAGGAATAAGCGGTTGAACACAACGAGAACCAACAAATCTACAGGGAGAAAACCAAACGTTGGCACGACTAAACACATCAAGTTAAGAAAAGAGTGTGTTTTGAGGAAAAAAGTTTTATTAATTTTCAATTCACGATCGCAATTTGTTCCTAGGAAAATAAAGTCAGATTGTCAGGACCGATTTCATCATTAAAACAATCTTTCCTCACAGAGCAGTAAGAGTTGACGCGAGAAGATGGCACAAATACATTCAAGGTAAATGGGCCAAAGAGTGAAGCCGCACTTGTGAAGATGGTGTTAGAACGACAAAAAGTCATCCCTCGTATTACGTAAGCCAACTGAGGCTTGCGTCGAAGCCTTCCCTGCGTTAAATCGACACATACTCTAGGATGCTTCATTTTACCTTTTTTTTTTTTTTTTTGCATTCTGTATTTTATGTCTTGCATTTGTGTTACTCTGATTGTTTGTTTGTCTTTACATACGTTTTAAGCTGATTGATGAATTGTTATTGCTTTTTCTTTTTAAGAAAATATAATTAATAAAAAAAATGTGTACAACCGAAGGAAGCTTAGGATGGGAATTATAGACAATTCATTTGGACTTAAGCCAACGCATGGCCCAAACCAAAAAGACGCGCCTAAAAAATGAAAAGCACTCGATTGCCTAGAGACCCTAGCCAACGTCCTTTTCATCTGCGAATTAATAACGATGTCAGGTGCCGCCTGACGTCACTCGCCTCTCTAATAGTCTATTAAAAAGGCTCCTCTCGAAATTCTCTCTTCTTTCATCTCTTTCAACGCCTACCTTGGAAAGTCCTTGTTTCCGAAACCTTCGTCATCCGCCTTGAACATAGCCCGATACCTCGGTCAGCCCTTCAACAACAATGTCTTCAGCTTTTGACAGCCAAAACAATCATAGAGCTACAGAGGTGGCTTGCCAAATAAGCTCCTTTTCCTCTTCTTCCACTTTCAATGTCGCCCCCTCATCCCTCCGTTAAACCTTCCGACCAAGCCATTCACACGACAGATCTTCCTCCATCTCCCAGCGACCATCTCAGTCGAGAGCCCCACGAAAACCACCACAAAACCTAAGCCAAACCCCCACAAAACCAAGGCGGCAGTGCCCTTTACCTCCACAGTTGCCAAAAAGCCCTACAAACAAGCTCGCT